>NW_022991770.1:25000-55866 GCF_902827175.1 Gymnodraco acuticeps
GATAACATCATCTAAACCAAGACAGTGTGAAACCAAATGATTAACCAGAAACTATCGACAGATCACTAGATTATGAAAATAATTGCTTTCTATTGCCCTGGCTGATATTCTGCTTCGTCATTATGCAACTCTGTCGCCCTTATATCCATCTCCTATATGATTATATAAATCCGTTTTGAGTGTCAGTGAGTTCACAGCAGAGACATACTGACAGCATCGGACCACAATGAGCAGAAAGCTTCAACAGTTATGGGCAGATCATTTTAGTCTGCTCTTCTTGACACAAGCACATCACTATCACTTTTATTTATTGTGCGCGACAGGAGGCAGAGCTGCTTCAACAGTGTTGTTAGACTCAAAGGTTTCCTAATAGCGGCTCCCCTGTGGCTCCCTAGTTTTTACTGAGAGTTGTGGTAAGTAATGGCCCCGTGGGAGAGCCATTAGCCACTGGTTGTGTTCTTCGTTCTTTCTCTCAGAGCCCACATCTTTTCCCTCTGTGATTAAACACACACACACACACACACACACACACACACACACACACACACACACACACACACACACACACACACACACACACACACACACACACACACACACACACACACACACACACACACACACACACACACACACACACACACACACACACACACACACACCACACACACACACACACACACACACACCACACACACACACACACACACACCACTCTCTGCAGCTTTAAAGACCGTCAGAGTGGTTTTATTTTTGACCTGCTCCCATGAGGTCAGTGGAGTCTGTAAATCTACAGTTTTTTCACACAGAGGCCTCTAGTCAGGGCCGCCCCTGGCCAACTTGGGGCCCCAAGCGACATTGTGAGATGAGGCCCCCCCCCCCCCAACCGACAGTTGTTTTTGGAAACAAAGTAGGCTACTTTGCAAATATAATTCCTGTTTATTATTATTATCAACGGTTACTTTTTTATACAGTGAGGTAAATGGTAAATGTGCATGTATGTCGTTCAGTATGCGTTTACAGGTGAATTTTGCATCTCCTGCCAAATACTAGCATCAAAAAGATTAAAATATAATTAATGCAAATAAACTACTTCTACTAATAATAATAATCATAATCAATTCAATAATATAAATATATTGTTTTATTATAATATAGTTGTAATATAGTCAAGACAAAACATGCTTATGACATGCTCAAAAACTGATATTTCTTAAATCTGTATTCTAGTTCCTTCTGTCAGCATGTATCAACAACTACACACACATTTCTATCAGTGTTTCTCTGTGTTGTGGTTGACATAATGATGACTGTTAGGAGTTAAGGGGAGATGCTGAGCGTCACCATGATGATGACTGCTAGGAGTAAAAGTTTACTTTTTATTCATATATTTTTTCTTTTAATGTTTCTTTTATTATCTTTTACTGTTTTTAAATGCCTTTGTCTGAATGTCTTTCATTTTTGTAAAGCACCTTGAATTGCCTTGTGTTGAAAGGTGCTGTATAAATAAACTTGCCTTGCCTTAAGGGGAGAGGCTGAGCGTCACCATGAAATGTGCAAATTGACATAAAAATGAATAAAAGGGGAACAGATGCTCCATGTTTTTTAGGCTGTAAACTTTAACTGTTATGTAAGCCAACTAGACAGACAGTGTATCACTCTTCCTCCTGTACATTAGCAGATAAAAGGCATAACATACTTGAATGAATGGTAAATAAAGAATGCTGGAAATAACTGCATCTCCATTAGCCTGTATGCTCTGCAGAGACTGCCTTCTTCATGTCGTGAATTGCAGCTGATGTTTTAATATGGCAATTGGCAATTTGACTTATACAACATTCGCAAGTTGTACATTTGACTCATACAATAACCCACCTTCGAGTGATGCTCTAGTTTCTTCATGTTTTGTTTTTTGCGCCGGACTGAAACTGTCTTTTCACCGACATCTCTTCACCTGCACTAGTGGCCGTATCAAAGCCGTGATTGGTCAGATGTCAGTTCATTGCAACGGTGTCGGGTTACACACGTGCTCCCCTTGTCTCACCTCTCACTCTCGCGGGGGGTGCGCGGAGAACTGCGCACAGCAGCTGAGGCCCTCTGGGCGGGGCCCCATGCAGCCTGCGTGATTGGCCTGTAGGGAGGGGCGGCCCTGCCTCTAGTGAATGGTCATCCTGGTTCTTTATTTGCTCACTTTAATGGACTAAGCATGCAACTGAACAAAGGACTCAATCAATGCTTGACATGGACTTGGATGTTTAGATTTGGTTGACAAAATGGCAAATGTGATAAGAAATACGGTGGCCAACAACGGCCCAAATCATTTCCATTAAAGAAACGCGTTGCAGTTTCAAAAACAACGCACAAAGTAAAACACAAATGTGCCAAAAAACTAATTAAAGATGGGGTAGGTAAGTTTGAGAAACCGGCTCGAGATACACTTATATTCCATGGAATGCTCTTAACATCCCGATAGCAATGAATATCTGAACTGCTCTGACAAAAAATCCATCAAAAAACGTCATCTGTGGAAGCCGTGGCGCTGTAAAAAGCACGACCAATCATCTGAGCCGGCTAAAGTAACTGGACGGCCTACCTGCCTGTCAGCCTTCCATATGTGCACAAACTGATCTCGTGCCCTCATTGGTCATGTGCGCGTTCGTGTGTGTTGGAGGAGGGGCTCTGTAAGGAAGTCTGAAGGTTACGGCCCGTCCACACAGCAGCTTTGAACAAATCTTGAAAATCTTGGAGCTGGGCGTGTCTGACAGCTTGGGTTTTTTTTGCGAGCAACACGACCAACAACCAATCACATGAATCTCCCGCCCCCGACATACAAAGCAAAAAAAACGGGGATTTTATGCGAGCAATATATATATATATAAACTCCCCAAACAGGCGAAAACCTACCAGTTTCACCCACTGTCTCTGGCACCTCCCTCCATGCCTGGTTCCTCCGGTTTGTATCCCGGTAAATAGTCTGGTCGTAAAGAACCGGGTGATTTGCTACCGTCATTTCTCGTTTGGAATATGAGGAAATGAACTGTGGTCTGGCTCTCCCTGCTTGCACGCGGTTGAACTGTCAGATTTGCATAAACGGATCTGATTGGCTATCGCTTCCAGCTCAGCCTCAAAAGTTGAACATTGTTCAACTTTGGAATCCTGAACATCCTGGAAATCCTGGAAATCTTCGCCTCGCCCCCCCACAATGCAGTTCGGCGACAAGCGAGGGAAAGTGACGTCATCCCCATTCAAAGTCAATGGGCGGAGACGCGCTGGAAGCGGTGGACAAATCGCCAAAAGCTGCTGTGTGGACGGGCCGTGAAGGAAGTGACAGATTTTTTTCGGCTGTGCATTTTCAGATTCTAGCACACTCGAGCTGGTTTCTCCAAAATGATCACCCTTTATTGATCCGTGAAGGAAAATTCAGTGCCCACTCTGTCATTGCACATTACAAATACAAACATGCATCGGACCTATACAGATCATGTGTGAATACAGATGAAAAACATGCATTTTTATAGAGAAGTGTCAGAAAACCGGCTGCCAGGTTGTCAGGCGCCAGGGAGCAGTTGGTGCCTTGCTCAAGGTGCCTCCAGCTACTGGTCCACACTTCATATGTTTGGTCTAATTGGGACTTGAACCAGCGACCCTTCAGTTCCCAAGCCAAGTCCCTTCAGACTGAGCTACTGCCGCCTATTTGATATTAAATAAATATCATTTAATGGGATTAACAGGTACATTATTGTCATGGGTGAACCACTTCTCATCTGCTAAAGCTCAAGTTACTCACAATATAGCCTAATTGGCACTACACTCCTACACATACATCTTCTGTAATTAAGTCTGTATACCAACGCTTGGACTATTAATGAGACGTGTGTCCTCTTATCTTTTATACATTCACTCATTATTCAGACACCTATGTATGTGTGTGTGTACATAATCGTCGTCTCGTTATCTCTCTATTCCACACATCTGTACTAATTTCCATTGACAGAAATAATTACCAGTGATGAACAGCATGTCGACCCCAGCAAATGCTTCACAGTACACAAAACCATTATCTTGGAGGGAGATGACACTTAAAATAGCATATCAGCCAAAAATAGGGTAAGCTGGTGGAGACTGTCAGCTGATAGAGAAATCACTGCTATTCACTCAGATCTTCATATTGTTATGTACGGACAGGAAATCTGGCTCATGCACATGAATAAATAGATGCATCCTCCTGTTTCCAATATGTGTGTCTGTGAAAAATCGGAAAAAACAAAGCATTGAGGGTTTGATTTTCCTCTGAGACGCCAGAAATAAATATTAATCTTCATGAATATGAATCCATTGCTATAAATAAATCCTAACCCTGTAGTCATGATGTAAAAATAGCTTCCCAAATGTTTCTCCTGCTCTCTCCTCTCTCTGTAAGACAGCGACTGTACATACTGTATAAGTATTCCCATAGCTTGAAGAGAGTTTGCAAAGTGTCAGCTACATAGCAGCAGATTAATAATGCAGAGGAAGTAAAATGCTTTTATTTCTGCACAGCAGCTACGTGAGCATGATACATCAGATGCAGGTTGTAAACTGAAGCCAACCCGAATCCGTCTGCTCCACTTGGCGTCAGTGGCGTTTTCTCCCGGAGGCCAAGGGAAGCCAGGCTTCCCCTGTTTTTTCGGATTGTAGTTATAATTTAAATAAATAAATAAAAACACTTTGTTTTGTTTCGATCCTTTGCTGTGTGTTGCTGCCGGCCCGTCTCTCCCCCATTCTCATTGAGTATTTTACAAAGAGTGAAACAAACAGCGCCCTTCTAGATGTTATGGTGAAACAGTAGATTGCACTCACTGTTGTGAGAGGAGGCCAGCCGAATCTGGTTTCCTTTGGTGAAAAAAAATGGAGGGATTGACCAATCAGATGAGGCCCACGTGATGCCCCTGCCAACCTGTGATTGGTCAGGGCCATGCCAAGGGAAGCTAGCCGCCTCTTGCTTCCCTTCAGAGGCGGCTGGCGGCTGGCGATTTGATTGGACACTGCCATCCAATCAAATCACATCAACATCAGTTTTAATACTGTAACTGTCATCACCGCCGTTAGAAATTATCAAGCAAATGAAGCATTATGGAGGGTGGAGATTTGGCGTACTTAATCAAACATAACTTTACTAAACTTCCGCTACAGCAGCAACTAAAAATTAAATCAGATGACAGGACAATGCCCGCACTCCAGCTGTGTGTACACAGAGGAAAAAGGGAGAGAATCGGATGTTCAATGAGGACAATTATGTCCGCACGTAGTGGCTAACTGGAAGCGCTAAACTTCAGCGTCTATTTTGCTGGCCATGTCTTCTTTTTGACAAGGATTCGTGCTCCCTGAACAATCCTTGGGCAACTTCAGGATTCATCGACCTTGCCAACCTGCCACGGGCAATTGAGAGGCACGGTAAATCCAAAAATCACATAGATTGTGTGATTGTCTGCATACATTAATAAGTAAAATGCTTAAATTAATAAGGAGAGAGTTTCAGCTGGAGAGTGCGTGCGGACCTGTCGGTTAGATAACAGGCGTGTGCAAGTCCTGCATCTGTGTGATACAAATGTGTGTCAAATGATACCGGGCGCTGTAATCACTCATCTGGTTACGTTATTGACCACCCCCCGACCCAAAAAATGGGCTTCCCCTACATTTTCCCCCACGCCACGCTACTGCTTGGCGTCTCTGTTGTGTCCCTTGTTTTGCATTCACAACATTAGTTTCTGTTGTGTATGTTGTATTTGTAATTAAATGTACTTAAAATGATGTAAATAAAAGTATTTTATTTGTAAAATATTTAGGTTAAAGTGCTATGTGGCCGACGGGTGCAAACGCGCTAAAACGGGTAAAAACATTTCCATTTGGAGAAACGCGCTGCAATTTCAAAAACGATGCAAATATGTGCCAAAACACACGCAAATAAAGAAACATGTTCACCAACTTGACAACACATGCCCAGTGTTTACTAAAAGAGCTGCATAAACGAAACTCTGCAAATACAAAACGCTGCAAGAATCTCAAAACACAACGGACACCAGGGGACACTAAAAAGTGACGCACACAGCTTGGACCGAACAATTGGTGACGTTCGGGGATTATAAAACTGGCAAACTGTCCTTCTTACAGAGTTAGTCTGTTCAAAACTGTAAAAAGTAAGTGTTTTGTCAGTATATTTGAAATGTAGCTACGTTAGCTAGGTTAGTTATGTTAGCTACGTTAGCTAGGTTAGTTATGTTAGCTAGGTTAGTTATGCTAGCTAGGTTAGTTGTGTTAGCTAGGTTAGTTATGTTAGCTAGGTTAGTTATGTTAGCTAGGTTAGTTATGTTAGCTAGGTTAGTTATGTTAGCTACGTTAGCTAGGTTAGTTATGTTAGCTAGGTTAGTTATGTTAGCTAGGTTAGTTATGCTAGCTACGTTAGCTAGGTTAGTTATGTTAGCTAGGTTAGTTATGTTAGCTAGGTTAGTTATGTTAGCTACGTTAGCTAGGTTAGTTATGTTAGCTACGTTAGCTAGGTTAGTTATGTTAGCTAGGTTAGTTATGTTAGCTAGGTTAGTTATGCTAGCTACGTTATCTTACAGCAGATCTGGAATAATAGCGAAAGGACTCAAGCAATCGCATTATTAAAATAAGCCAATAAATTTATATTTTAGGTACATTTCCAGTGACAGTTGGCCAACTTTATAATCCCAGAATGTCAACAAGCACTCAGGTCCCAACTGTGAGCGTCACTTTTTAGTTTCCCCGTTTCCGTTGTGTTTTCTGTTTCTTGCAACGTTTTTTATTTGCAGCTTTTTCGTCTATGCAGCGCTTATGTAAACTCTGCTCAAGTGTTGTCAAGTTGGTGAAGATGTTTCTTAATTTGATGTGTTTTGGCACACTTGTGTTTTTATATTTGCATAATCTTTAAAAGTGCAGCGCATCTCTCCTAATGGAAATGTTTGGGACCAATGTAACCTGTCGGCCACCGTAGGCTATGTGGCACCATTTTTTGCTCTCATCAGAGATTAATGTGTTTTACATTAGGCTGAAAGTAGCTAAATTAAGCTTAATATATAATACATTTCAGTCACTTTATATCCTTTCACAATTTTCTAATTAAGCTCTTAACTTCTTCTCCCCCTTTGTTCTCCTTGCGCTTCACACCCATCCTTCCCTATTTCTGCACTCGAAAACCTCCTTGTGTAACATGCAAGTCAGGCTCGTTAATGTATAAATTCAGCTCATGCGTTATCATTTCCGTTCACGTTCCTCCTCTAATCTTCCCCTCTCGCTCCGTCTTTGTCAGCAGAATATTGAGTTGAGCCTGTGGTGCGTAATAAGCTCACATAGCCTACAGTGCACACACGTGTCAGAAAAAAAGAAAAAAAGGAGACAGAAGATTCTGGATGACTCCAAGATCGAGCTGCAAATCATGAATAGCTGATAACATGTTCTCGTCCGGCGCTCGTTCATGGAGTCATCAATCACACAACGTGGTCTTTTTACTCCGCTGCAGCTTCATTAAGCTGATAATGGACTCAGGGCTGCATGTCAACCAGGCAATATGTGCTGCTATTCAAACAGTGATTAAATAACCTCTCACCTGAAGTGTGTTTCCCGCCATCTAATCTATCTGATAAATGCCTTTCATTGATAGCGGTGCGTTTACTGTACACCGCTGCAGTTTTCCCAGGCATGACTTCTCCCATTTCACAGTAGATGTTTTAGATAAATACGGGCGACTGGGGACGTTTTCGACATTTATTGCATTTATCAGTTACTCAGAGACTATAGAGAGGCGCAGGGATGACATATTCCTTTAGGCCGCCCCAGAAGTTAGCATCTCAAGGGCTCCATCAACAAAAAGCAATGGGATTTTTCCAGAAAATAAGCTCAGTGGCAAACACAGGTTTATGATACACATGTTTAGTTCAGCAGGATAATCTCCACCTTTTAACACCACTTTGAATTTTCAATGTGTAAATGCAATTGCCAGAGGTAAAAAAATAATGTTATGCTAATGCTATAGAGAGGCGAAGTCCCTCCCTTCCCGGGGGACCTCCATGGGACCTTATTTCGGAAAAAGTATGTATTGAAGTCAATGGAGAGAGAAAGATTATCTTTTTGATCCCGTTTGAATTGTGCCACGAATTACACACATGATGTTTGTCAATTTAAAAGATAATTCAGTCCATTTTTTTTTAAATGTGTCGTAAAACTGTGAAGTAACACTTTTGTTTGTGTGAAACCGCTCAATGAACTACATCTCCCGTCTCGCACCACACACCAAGCCACACCGCCACGTTGGAACATTTCACTTCTTTCTTTCAGAATGAGGCGGAAAGTATTAAAAGAGGTGAAAATCACTCCAAGTCTGGGCACGTTGAGAGCTGTGCATACACACAAGGGGAGTTAGTCGGTTCCTAAGAGCCAGCATGCGGGACCGGGACTCTGGGATTTGTTGTCTTTCTAGTTGCGTATTTTTCATAGTCTTATATTTCAACAGTTTTATGACAAACTGTGACTTTTTTGACATGGAAATTATTTTTTAAGAACAAACATCATATGTGTAATTCGTGGCACAATTCAAACGGGATCGAAAGATACGTTTTCTCTCTCCATTGACTTCAATACATAATTTTTCAAAAAAATAAGGTCCCATGGGTCGAAAGTAGATGGGCGGGACTTCGCCTCTCTATAAAGGAACTACATCACAGTCACATGACTTCACGTCACCACCGCTAAGCTAAAGGCGGCTAATGTTCGGCGTGATGATGTTCAGCCGTCTCATTCAGTCATTTTAAGACAAAAAACCCTTCGTAAATTAACCAGTGGGGTATTAACTGATTTATTTTAAGTCTTAGTAAACTTGTTAATCTATTCAGATTGTGTTCACCACATAACTTTATTCACGCATCTAACCAAAAACACTTCCATAAAATGTATGACCCCGAGACAGGCTAACAGGATCTAATGCTAACACATTACAATGTTTAAGGACTCATTCCCGCACCACTCTATTTGGTGTGGCCCAACCACATGTTGATATATCAAATTTAAAGATGATATATTAAACTTTAGGATGATTACATACATAAATCTCTCTCAATATTGATTTGAAAGAAGGAAGTCAGATTTTGCAAATTAACCCAAACATGAGATTTCACCAATACACTTCTTTTAAAAAAAAATCTCATTCTTAAAATATGTATTGTTTTACAAAAGTATTATAGTTTTATTATTTATTCAATACCATTATATTGGTATTTTTGGAACAAAACTTATTTTATATATTAAAATTATTAAAATTATATTAAAATTATTTTATAGAATGTGGTAATCTGTTACCTGTTTTTCAGCTACAAATGTACATACAGTGCATCCGGAAAGTATTCATACCCCTTAACTTTTTCCACATTTTGTTATGTTACAGCCTTATTTCTAAATGGATTAAATTCATTTTTGTTCTCAATATCCCACACACAATACCCCATAATGACAAAGCGAAAACGTTTGAAAAGAATTGTTTGCAAACGTGTTAAAAATAATACAATGAAATATCCCATGTACATAAGTATTCACACCCTTTGCTTTGACACTGAAAAGTGCATCCCGTTTCCAGTGATCATCCTTGAAATGTTTCTGTAACTTGACTGGAGTCCACCTGTGGTAAATTAAATTGATTGGACATGACTTAGAAAAGAACACACCTGTCTATATGAGGTCCCACAGTTAACAGTGCACATCAGAGCACAAACCAAGTCATGAGGTCCAAGGAATTGTCTGTAGACCTCAGAGACAGGATTGTATCAAGGCACAGATCTGGGGAAGGGTACAGAAAAATGTCTGCATTATTGAAGGTCCCAACGAGCAGTGGTCTCCATCATTTGCAAATGGAAGATGTTTGAAACCACCAGGGCTCTTCCTAAAGCTTGCTGCCCAAACCAAACTGAACATCGGGGGAGAAGGACCTTAGTCAGAGAGGTGACCAAGAACCCGATGGTCACGCTGACAGAGCTCCAGTGTTCCTCTGTGGAGATGGGAGAACCTTCCAGAAGGACAACCATCTGTGCAGCACTCCACCAATCAGGCCTTTTTGGTAGAGTGGCCAGAAGGAAGCCAAAGGCACATGAAAGCCCCCGTGGAGCACCTAGAGTACTCTCAGACCATGAGAAACCAAATTGTCTGGTTTGATGAAACCCAAATGGATCTCTTTGGCCTGAATGCCAAGCATCATGTCTGGAGGAACCCAGGCACCACTCATCACCTGGCCAACACCATCCCTACAGTGAAGCATGGTGGTGGCAGCTTCATGCTGTGGGGATGTTTTTCAGGAACTGGGAGACTAGTCAGGATCAAGGGAAAGATGAATGCAGTAATGTACAGAGAGATCCTTGATGAAAACCTGCTCCAGAGCGCTCTGGATCTCAGACTGGGGCAAAGGTTCATCTTTCAACAGGACAACAACGACCCTAAGCACACAGCCACGATAACAAAGGAGTGGCTTCAGGATAAGTCTATGATGCCCCTTTCACACCAACGCGGTTCCCGTTCTAGCTCCGTGCTTGAGCTTTTCTGGTTCGGAATCGGTTTTTCTTTTCAGCCCCCGCTTTGTTCACACCGCCCAGAGCCCGACCGGTGCTGCCGTGGCTGCGTCATGACGTCACCGTTAACCTCGCTGATTTTCTCCCCAACGGCGTCGGGTCGATGATCGTGTTGCTTTTAATCAGACAAAGCCAGATTAAATTAAATAACTACTTCTCAACCCATATACTTTTCTCCAGAGTGCCGTTGTTCATTGTTTATTAATGTGTTTCAGCGGCATTTACCGACCACTGCAGTGCTGCCCGCTGTTTGGCATCACAACGTTGTTATGAAAGTTTCTTTGGTATAAAATGGGTGATGGTAGCATAGCAACCGAAGCTAAACTGACTATCTTGACTACTTGTTGCTATCCTATTGTGGCTACAGGCACATTTTACCGGCTTATTTTTCATTATGATTCTACTTGTGATAGTCGGACACGACAACCTGTGCAGCCCATGTATTGATTCCATCCGATAGCTGCTATAATACAAAACAAAACGTCTGCCTCTCTCCACAATGATCAATAACAGCGAAGGGATGGTCAAAGTAAGGTACCAATAAACAGAATCACACAAAGCCTGGTTGGTGTTGCCTGACTTTATAAAGTGTGTTTTTTTTAATAAGTGTGTGGTTGTGTTCTAGTCACTTTGGTCAGCGCTACTGCTTGTTACAACTTTCATTTGCCGTACTGGCCATAAACTGTTAGCTCAGGTAAATCTCGCCCCCCGCCTCCGACGTAAGTGTGACGTATGCGGTTCTTGCTTCTAGACCGACAATTTTTTGGTGCTTGGTAAGCACCGGTTTTCGCTCCGTTGCGGTGTGAACAGGAAAAAACGGTGCTTTTCAGGCTCTAACTCCGAACAGGGCCTGGAACTGCGTTGGTGTGAAAGGGGCATCAATGTCCTTGAGTGGCCCAGCCCCGATTGAATATCTCTGGAGAGACCTGAAAATGGCTTTGCACCGACGCTCCCCATCCAACCTGATGGAGCTTGAGACGATCTGCAAAGAAGAATGGGAGAAACTGCCCAAAGAAAGGTGTGCCAAGCGTGTAGCATCATACTAAAGAAGACTTGAGGCTGTAATTGCTGCCAAAGGTGCTTCAACAACGTATTGAGTAAAGGGTGTCAATACTTATGTACATGTGATATTTGAGTGTTTTATTTTTAATTAATTTACAAAAGATATTTTAAAACTGTTTCCACTTGGTCATTATGGGGTATTGTGTCTCGAATGTTGAGAAAAAAAATGAATTTAATTCATTTTGAAATATTGCTGTAACATAACAAAATGTGGAAAAAGTGAAGGGGTATGAATACTTTCCGGATGCACTAGACTTCATATCAATGCTTTTAAAGGATTGCATCTAATTTTACAATAAAGCCTTTGATTTGGATGATATTGAATTTGACTGACTGTTACTCTATTACATCATCTACCAATCTTCTATTCTCCTCCTGTTCTTCCCTCTCCCCTCGCCCTGCGCCCTCACAGGTGATACGCTGATCACTGAGATGACGAACTCCTGACACACACACAAACACACACACACACACACACACACACACACACACACACACCCACACACACACACACACACACACACACACACACACACACACACACACACACACACACACACACCACACACACACACACACACACACACAGCAGGAGGTCTGATGAACCCTGTCTAAAATGCTGATTGGATTTCGCTGTCTGCCCGACATGAGTCTGTGGATTCGTTTGAAGATAATCCTTCTACAGGTCTCTAAAAAAATCCTTTTATTGTTGTAATGTCAAATTCATTCTTACAGATGAACAGAATAATATTGTGTGCATGTGTTACATAATTTGAACCGGCAGTAAACCCCAAATTATTTTGAACACATAAAACATTAAAAATTCCATTTTGATTTTGAGATATATTGCATATTCTAATAGCAAAATGTCTGTCATTTGAGTAAATTAAACCTCACCGACATCTCTAGTTTCTTTGACGGTCTGTTTGTTAGAAAGATAACAGGAAAACAACTGAAACTTGGTGCAACGATCCAGCTTGGGTCAAGGAAGAACCCAAATTAAAAGTGGGTCTATAAAAGTGTAATTTTCTCTCCTCTCATTTCCATTTCTTTACTCTGGCCATCACCATCTGGAGCTGTCAAAATGCTTGGATGTTTTCTCATCACTACCATCCATCTCTCTCAGCATCACCTCCCTTCAAACACTCCCACATCGAGATCTTTTCTCACTGGAAGTGACGCTAATAAAAACCCCTCTGAGACAAAGTTGTGATGTTGTGCTTTATAAATAACACTGACATGACTTCTGCTGCTCCGCGCTCTCAGAGCCTTTTCACAGTGTCAGCGCAGCGTGAACACAGCTGCCGCTCACAGACACACATAAAGGGGGAGTTTGACTGCCAATTATACAGTAAGTACTGACACTCACTGACTCGTCGGTCATTCACTTACCTAAATTAACGTATTTAAGTCATTATGTGCATTAGCTGCAGCTGTGTTTTGTATGCAGTGATGACACAATGAAGAGTCGATTGAGAAATAGCTCCAAAGCAACAGATTCGAAAATGTTGACGGATAATTCTTCCATATTGTTTTACACTTTACTCCACCTAGAAATGTGGCAATTTGTTGTTGAATTGAAGTCAATATCATGACGTACATTTTTTAACCTTACTAGGATACCTTACATTTTACAGGCTGTAGCTGCAAGCATCTGGTTCACGTCATGCTCTGAGGGTTTTTGAAAGCTGTCTCGCACTCAGTTTAAAGATAGAAATGACCTGTAGCAACGTAGATGCAATGACACCATTGCTGAGACACAGCAAAGAAAAAAAAACATAGAAAATTGACACTTGTACAATCAATTTAGCTAAGTAAAAATAAGCCATATAATGTTTGCTGCTTCATTAATGAGTGAATCAACTGACACATATATTTTCACGTTAAAAACTGGCGTAAACAACTGGCTTTTTACAATTTAAACAGACCCGAGCAACATTAGCCTTAATCTTTAGTTGCGTTTTTGGACACGTGATAATATTAATGTTGTGTCTCGTCAAATGTGTGTTATTATTATGTATTTTGTCTGTCATTTCCTGTTTTATTTTGTACTTACAGTACCTCTTGTCTTTCATTTCAGGCCCTGGCTGAAGTTGAATAGTCCATTTAGCTTAGGAACCTTCCTAACGGAGTGAAATGACCCGGAAGTCCTTCAGTGGCAGCCATGATAAGTGCTGTTCCAATTCTCTAGATGAAAGGAAAGGAGGTTTCAAACTTCCTTTAATTATAACCTCCTTTAGTTTAGGATTAGGAACCACTGGACCTCCCTCACCGAAAGGAGAGGAGAAAATGCTGCCCCACAATGCCTTGCAGCCATCGGATAGTGAAAGTGCAGTCGGATTCGAAAGCACCGCAGTCTCTTCTCCTAAGTCCTTTTGAATTCTCCTATCCACTATCCCTTAACCCCGTGACGTTTCACTCAGAAGTCAAGGGTTAGACGTTAGGAGCTGATTTTTGGATTATCCGACCGCAGCCCCTGTTTCTTCCTCCCCCTGTGTGTTTTTCCCGCCTTCATCAGCGCCCCTGATTGTTTCCACCTGTTCCCACTCACCTCATGTTTAAATAGTCCTGTCTCTTCCCTGTCCTGTGTCAGTTTGTCTTGTTTGTTTCTCCGAATGGTCGTGCCAAGCCTCAGCTCAGAAAGGATCGCTTTTCACTCTTGTCAGGTTTTGTTATGTTTGTTTATTTTGTTAGGCTTAAGTTTTTATTAAGTCCTCTTTTTGTTACGCTAGTTTTTTCCTCCTTGTGAGCGCCTTTTGTTATTTCCACCATCTACTCTGTTGGGTCGTGCATTTGGGTTCATCAGTTTGTGTCGAGGTCCTGACAATGAACGCTCCTTTTAGCTCTGCTTTGGTCTCCACCACTAAAAAAGGATGGTTCCCTGGTTCTGCTGCATCATTTTTTCTACTATCTACTGTGACTTCAACAATGTTAAAGAGGATTAATTCTTAAACAATGAAGCTTTCTATTATACAATCACTAAAACAGCGCCATGTGTGCGAAGACAATGCTAGCAATTACTCATTTTGCATCAATGCAGTATTATCTCTATTATCTAAAATACACTCCCATATAAAGTGATTTGTTAACTTCTGCACTTGGATGTGATTTGAGAAGCACAGTTGACTGTATAAGGAAGCACAGCTGCGGGTTTTACCCCGGGGGTGAAGAGTCTAACAGATCAGGCTTAAAATAGGTCTGGTGCAACTCCTGAATCTGTTTTACTCCGAGCAAAACTGAGACTGACCTAAAATCCAGAACCTTTTAGGCCACTAAAATACTCTATAGGCAATTTACCATTTTTAATGTATTTATTTCTTGTTTTTTTTGCATTTTAGAAATTATTTGGTTACAGGGTATACATAATAAATGAGAAAATATGATGTATATTAATTAAAAGTGTTCTTTGTACTGACTTTGAATCTGGGGTGCCTTAAAAAACTGATTATATACTTCCAGTAGTTTTAATATTTTGAGTTAAGAATGTTTTGACCATTCGTTGTATGATAAATATTTCAGTGTGTTATGAAGCAAAAGTAACCTGCTAAGTGTTTGTTTGTTGGCTTAAAGAGACCCCATTGTGCCCCATTCATGGGATTTTCCATTTCTTGTAGTGTGTTATATCGTTTTTTGTGCATGTAAATGGTCTGCAAAGGCTAAAATCCCAAAGTTCCTACAGAGGGAGTAGCTCTTGTTTACTTCATAACATGATGACATCACTATGTAACACTCGTGCTTCTATTGGCTAGCGCTCCGACACATTCTACGTGATAGGCTAACGGTACGTCCACACGGCAGCGTCGCGTTGAAGATTGCCGGTGGGCGTGTCTGGCATGCGACCAACAACCAATCACATTAATCTTCCTTTCCCGGACACACAAGCGCGTCGTTTGATTGGCTAGCGCTTGTACTGGCATATTATTTGATTGGCTGGCGCTTCCGTCAACGCTTGAAAAGTTGAACTTTTCTCAACTTTTGAAGCGAGCAACGGAGGCAAAGCAACGGAGGCAAAGCAACGGAGGCAAAGCAACGGAGGCAAAGCAACGCGACGGAACCACAATGCAGTTCGGCAAAGTGTGACGTCACGCCATTCAAAGTGAATGGGAAGCGTCTCCTTTGAAGCACGCGACGCTGCCGTGTGGACGTACCATAAGGGGCGGGACATCTCTAAGGGGTTGACCGATCACAACAGAGCCGGCCAGCTAGCCAATCAGAGCAGACTGGGCTCTGGTTTCAGACAGAGGGTGAAAAGAGGTGCTGCAGCACAGGCAGTATGAGAAAAATAAAGAGCTTTTTGAACATTAGAGCATGGAGACATGTCCCAGTAGAGACACTACATATGAACCTGCAAATGATCATAATAGGGCCCCTTTGATACAGATAAACATATAAAGGAACCCACCCTCGCTGCGAAGGGGACCCAAGTTCCCATCAGCAAAAACACGTGGGTTTGCTATCCTGGCTCCAAGATGGTGGAATGAGCTCCCCATTGAAATCAGGACAGCAGAAAGCCTGCACACCTTCCGGCGCAGACTGAAAACTCATCTCTTTTGACTCCACTTTGAGCGATAGATTTATTAACAAAGCACTTATATACTAATAAAGGACTGGCTTATCTAAAGCCAGTTGTGTAGCACTTGAAATGTTTTGGCTCTATGAAACCTGATGTACTTATATGATTCTGTTTTCTTCAAGGTTGTGTCTTCCTGGTCGAATGTACTTATTGTAAGTCGCTTTGGATAAAAGCGTCAGCTAAATGCAATGTAATGAAGAATATAACAGTATTGGCCAGGAGGAGGGCATTTTATTGTTTTTCTCTTCAAGGTGTGATTTTATGATCCGGTGATTCTTCATGTAACTGCTGGCTGAACTCCAAACAAAACATCAAATTAATGTTTTCTAGCTCTCACATACTGTGACATAAAAACAACTCGGCATCTCGACATCACTCCTAATGATGGTTCTAGGATATGATTGGCCGCATGAAAACAGATTGCAGCGTAAACAAAGTCAATCCTCATCTATAGGGCACTCCGCCGCTCTTCGTCTTCTCCAATTTACTGAAATCGTTATCTACCCGCCGGTCTTTGTCCTTCACAGCCCTCCCTCCTAGTTTCATCATCGTCCTCTCCTCCTCTTCATCTGCTCATTTATTCCCTCTGACATACCAATAATGCCACTTTAATTTCCTCTTTCACCCTTCACCCAACCGTGCACCCACCCATCCATCCTCTCTTCTTCTCCCTCCTCTTCATCACACTGCGTTTGTGCGCTCGTATCACTGAAGAGGGATTCATTAGACATTCAGGGGGTTTTATTCTGAGTAACACAGAAATCGGCCTCTGCTTGTACATTCAAAATCACTTAGTCTCTCTTTTTCCTCTGTCTTTTCATCCCGTTCCTTTGCATGCTCCATCCATGCGTGGCATCAAAGCTTGCTTCATCGTGTCGGAGCACAGAGGTCTGAAGCTAATTAACGAGGATCGCACTTCATACGTGATCAGACATTTCTTTGTGTCATGCAACTTGGGAATGGGAGAATTGTATACTTCATCTTTTCATCGTTCTTGTCTTCTGTCACCTCCAGCTGCCCTTTTGTCTTAAAATGATACCTTATTATTTAAATTCTTCCACAATTGTTTGTGTTTTTAAGCTTATGACCTCATTTTGGTCATTTTAGGGCTAACACAGGCATAAATGGAAGACAAAATCAGATGTTATACTTAAATAAATAGTAAAATACTCTGTTTAATTAAGAATAAAAGTCCTGCATTCCCAAAAAGTAAAAAAGTATTGGCATTAATTAAAGTACTTGTTAGGCGTAATGCCCCCTTTCAGATTGGCACATAATCCTGGATGATGATTATTTGTGATATTATTAGTCTAACTGTTTAAATTATTTCATTTAACATGTTTACTTTTCTTTACTGGAAAATAATGACATCACTATGTAACACTCCGACTTCTATTGGCTAGCGCTCCAACACATTGCATGTGGCATTATGATAACAATAAAGAGCTTTTTGAACATTAAAGCATGAAGACATGTCACAGGAGAGACACTACATACTGATCTACACCTGAAATGTAGCGTAACAGGGCCCGCCCCTTGAAACAGAGGAAACAGAGGCACTAAGTTTAATTATGCAGCAATAACATTTCAACCATCGCATTTTATCCACATGCACATCAATACAAAGAACACAAGAACGATTGTGTATCAAATATCATTTTAATCCATTTTTATTTCACATTAGTATAGAGCTGAATATTGTTTTCCCCTAAGCGTCTCTCCTCTACTTTTCCACACAGATAAAGGAAGCATAAGCTGGGAGAGTTTGTGCCGCCCGCTCACCCCTCACATGATTTACTCTCTGCCGTGTGTTTGTATATCTTCTGGTGTCAAACAAGAGCTACACACTGACTGCAGAGTGAACCCGGCTGAATCCTGAGAACACCACTGCTCTTACGTAATGATACACGATGAGGGGGAAAAATATGAAATGTAACAGGTAAAATATACATGATAAAGATATATTATAATCATGCGGTCATAGTAGCACACGGAAAGACGGATGACAGCACATGTTCGTGCCTGCACCCATGCATAAAACACGGTGTCTTCATTCCTTTAAACACACACACACATACCATGTATACATCACTTCAGGGGACATTACATTGACTTATATGCATTTCCTGGAGACTTATCCTAACCTTAACCATAGCCAACACATGCCTAAACCTAACCAAGTATTTACCCTCAAATTAATGATTCCCCTCATGGGGACCTCCATTTTGTCCACATAAGGGAGGCGAGTCCCCACACGTGACTGTGTAAACAGATTTAGGTCCCCACAAGTATAGTAATGCTAGGCCACACACACACATACACACACACACACACACACACACACACACACCCTGCTGGAGGTGTACATTGTGAGTGACAGTGGTGCTGTATTGTCCTGCAGAGCGTCTCTGTGATTTAGAAGAGGCTGGAAGGACAGCATATGTTAAAGAGCACTGCATGGAGAAAGTCAATCATTCACTCGTGCTACATGTAACATTGGGCCTCAAACAGGAAGTGATAGATGAACCAATTGTCTCTTATTGTTCTTCTATAAATACACAATCTGGTCTCTTTCTGTTAGTCTGGGATTTTCCAATGTTTTATTCGTCGTGACAGAAAAACAAAAAAAAACATTTTGAATTATTGTCCACAAAGTCAACACAGGTTTTAAAGGACATATCCAGGTTCATATCAGTATGTAGTGTCTCTCTTGTGACAAGTCTCCAGTCTTTAATGTTCGCAAAGCTCTTTATTTTTCTCATACTGCCTGTGCTGCAGCACCTCTTTTCACCCTCCGTCTGAAACCAGAGCCCAGTCTGCTCTGATTGGTTAGCTGGCCGGCTCTGTTGTGATTGGTCAACCGCTTAGAGATGTCCTGCCCCTTAGCCTATCACGTCAGGTTAGTAATGCTCCATCACATGTTTCTATTACAGGGTGAATCTTAAACTGAAGCTTGACTTTAAAGCAACCCAACGGAAGTTTCATGTAAGTTTAGTTATTTCACTCGTAGCTCGGGGTGCGGGGCTGCTAGAGACGGGAGCACGTTGATGCGACCTTCCTAGCCGGAGATATGGCCGCATTTTACAATAAACTTCCGTTGGGTCGCTTAAAAAGCAAAAATCGCAAATCGTAATATCTGTCAGAAAAATCGCAATTAGATTATTTCCCCAAATCGTGCAGCCCTACTGTGAATACGCCTATTGTCTGAATCTGCTTCATGGTTTTCACTTTCTTTGCTTCCTTTGTCCATCCATCCATCTTCTCCCGCTTATCCGTGGTCGGGTCTCGGGGGTAGCAGTTCCAGCAGAGAGCCCCAAACTTTCTTTTCCCTGGCGACATCAACCAGCTCTGACTGGGGGATCCCAAGGCGCTCCCAGGCCAGCGAAGAGATATAATCCCTCCACCTGGTCCTAGGTCTACCCCTTGGTCTCTTCCCAGCTGGACGTGCCTGGAACACCTCCCTAGGGAGGCGCCCAGGTGGCATCCTAACTAGGTGCCCGAACCACCTCAACTGGCTCCTTTCGACGTGAAGGAGGAGCGGCTCAACTCCGAGTCCCTCCCTGATGACCGAACTTCTCACCTTATCCCTAAGGGAGACACCAGCCACCCTGCGGAGAAAACCCATCTCGGCCGCTTGTATCCGCGATCTCGTTCTTTCGGTCATGCTTCCTTTGTTCTGTTTTTAATTCAGTAGGTGAACCTATATGTTCATAAAACATGTTGGCCCTGTCCTACATCCTGTAGCATTCATTTCATCTATGACCATACTGTATATACACAGTAACCACATAGTCCCACATGTACGGATGTGTCCCAACATGCACATAAAATATGTATTATGAACCATTATACTCTGATTGTCTGTAGAGCTAAATTAGCGTCTACTTATGATTCAAGTCTACAAATATTTCTCTAAGATTTTCAGTCACAAAGAAAAGTATGTATCTCAATATATATTTACGACTTTTCTTTTATATTTTTAATAATAATGTATTACATGTCGCAGATGTAGCGTAAGGGGTGTAAGTTACAACATTGCTTCTTTGAGTCAGTGGTAAAAATAAAGATGGCATATACTGTGAGTCGCAGAACGATACCCGAGCATCTAAAATGCTAACGTAAAAATGTTTCGATCTTATCATGAACAGGACAACATGTAAAGCCAGGTACTAACATTTTATTATGTTCAGGATATTATAGCAAAGAATGTCCTTGAGGTGAAAGAATAAACTAAAGGATGTTTACTGGCAGCGTCAGATTCCAATCATTTGTGTAGAAATGACGAGAAACTCCACAAACGTCGTAACGTTTGGATTTTAATACACAACCTGTTCATCGAGACAGTAAAATGTAAACGGAGCAACGTGTCAGGACATGTGACGCTTTTTTAAAACATCCACAGGTTACTGCACCTTCTGCACATGGGAGCACACTGGAAAAAAAGCGGCTCCAAAAACAAGGAATACAATAAGGAAAACAAGGTGTTCTCGCTTGTAATAAATAGAAACATCTGCCAATAGAACAAGTGAACATTTGCTTTGGTAAGATTTCTTGAAATAAGACGGGATATTCAGACAAATCAGATCTTGTAATTAGCTGGGAGAACTTATTTTGAACGACCAGGATCAGGAAGTGCTCAATAGTTTCCTTCTTTCTGATGTTAGTTGGTGATTTTCCAATAAAAATGTCTCAAAATAAGGTGTTTTCAAGAGTCTTTGACTAAACAAGATACTTCTGTCTAGAAACAAGACCCCATATGTCACTGCATCGTTACTCCTTAAGTCAGGGGAGTCAAACTCAAATACACAGTGGCCCAAAATAAGAAAATGGGTACTAGTCGAGGGCCGGACTGGTTCAATGTTTATTGCAGAACGTATTGAAATGAACTTATTGCACATATTAAACCTGGAACTAACAAAGCTTCAATTATTGCCTATAAAAACAACATGAAACATTAAATAATCAGTTGCATTCATTTCTTATGGCTCTATCTGCAGCTTTTCCAGAGTCATTTCTTACGAGTACATTTTCCCACAGGCCAACAACAGCTTCAACAAAACTATTTCCCTAAAAGAGAAAACCAAACATGGCCTGTTGTCGTGAGAGAGAAAGTGCAGAAGGAAACATCCATTAAACTCAGTGTGCTGCTCTGTGATGCTAGTTCAGATACTTGGCATCTCATCTTGGGAGCAAGGTCATCAATGTTTGGGCTCAGGCTCTGAGTGGAGGAGACCCTCAGGATGGAGTGAAGGTGTGCGTGCAATATACCGGCGGGCCAGATCTAATAGTAATTAGAAATTATCCTGCGGGCCGAAATTAAATCCACCAAGGGCCTGATTTGGCCCCCGGGCCTTGAGTTTGACACGTGTGCCTTAAGTTATTAGTTCTTATATCAGGTGTAAAAACATATTCAGACTAGAAATTAGACAAATATACTATGCAAGATTTTGAGTTTTTGTAGTGCAACGTGACTGTAATCTTTTATTTTCCTTTCTAGCTTTGACTTTTTAATTTGGAGATGGTTTTAAAAGTCTATCACAACATTGACGTTGTATATGAAGGTTGGCTTTCTGCTTGCTTATCGTATTAAATCCTCTTATGTGACCTTCACGGTGCCATACAGGCTTCAAATGGCAGGTTGTGATGCGTTGTACAAATATGGCATATTCAACCTGACATGCCCTTTAAAGCAGGCTGACTAAATATCTCCAGCAGGCACTTGCACTGCATACGGTTTAAGTCATGAGTATGAAGTCATGTGATTTATGAGCTTTTTTTCTAGTCTTCATACTGCTTCTTAACAATTAATTTGCTATAATTATTCTATACAAACTCATTAAATAAAAGTGTTTCCTGTGCAACTCTGTTTATGTCCTCAAACCACTTCATGTGGAAAAGTGTCTTCATGAATTATTGACCATCTCCAAAGGGAGTCTGTCTATTGTTTTGGCTGCATGTCACTGGTTTGCACACAAAGGGGCCTCATTGATAAAAAAAATCTACAATCTAAATCCATCCCAGGGTTATGACTTCATTTAAAAAAGACTTGATGTGATAGCAATTAAAAAGCAGAGCGCTATCTTGAATTACATCTCTAAATCCAAATTAAGAACAGGTTTTTTAATAGACTTTCGCATCGTCTTTGAAGTCTTCTTTCCCCACAGAGGAGCCTTTGTGTCTTCCAAAGAGCTGACATGCTGTAATCTTGTTCGGCTATGTTTAGGATTTCCAAATTTAGTCGCCTAACAAAAGCTTTAAAACAAATTCCACTGTTGCCCAAGGTAAGCGTGTCTGATATCCTATTGTCTGTCATCACAGTTTGAGTTGCACGTTGAAGCCCAGGATCCCGGTGTTTCCTTACATAATGCACAGGAAGTGGACATTAGGACAGGAGCTCTTTACAGGGTCGCTGCTCTGTGTCCTCTTAAGTGCTTCCGAGAGACGAGCACACATGTACAACATACGTAAATATATAGATGTATCTGCAACATGCGGCCCTTTCCTCCTCCATGCACACAAACCACACAGACACACCATCCATCCATACATGCCACACTCTCCTTTTTATAATCCTCGTACCACTAGGATCATTAAGACGCTTTAAAGCCTTCAATCCGTCCACTTTAGCAGCATCGACAGCACCGTGCCGCTTTGTTTAGGGTAAGCTGAGGGATGTGGCACAGGCAGAAGAAAAAGATCTTGGAAGCTGGTGCCGGAACAATGCCAGGAAAGTTTCTCTCATGACGGTTACAGTGACAACAAAGGGACAACAACCTGAAGGGTAATCCCTCTTTGCCGGACCTTTTTAAATACAGCTTTCCATCGGACCAACAGAAGGTGGCAAAAGTACACACCATCCTTTATTCAAGTAGAAGTAGAGATACTCGTGTTTTAAAAATACTCCGGTTAAAAGTAGAAGTACTGACTAAACTTCTTTACTCAAGTCAAAGTAAAGAGGCTTTGAAATGCACTTCAGTAAAAAGTACCCATAGCTCGCAGCTGTTTTAAAGAGTACCTGACCTCCCTTTAAATTAATAGAACAATAATGTCATTGTTAGCTAATGAATGTTTCCATGCTGAACAACGGCAACATGACAACGTTTCCATTGGTCCCTCTTCTTTAGAGAAGACCAGTGTCAGGACCTCGACACAAACTGATGAACCCAAATGCACGACCCAGAGACTAAGTGTTGAATATAAAAAAGGTAGTGGAGTAAAGTACTGATACCAGAGAAATGTACTTAAGTACAGTAACAAAGTATTTGTACTCCACTACTTCCCACCTCTGCAGACCAATCAGGGAAAGGTTTTAGAGACAGTAAGAGGTGAATGGAAACAAGGAAGTGGAAGTGTATGTAATTGCAATCTAACCTGATTACTTTCCGTTTGGATAACTGTAACATCAAATGCAATGCAAACTATCAATAATATGTGTACATATGCTGATAGTAAGGGGGGGTCAATAGACACTAATTGAAGATGGAATAATGATATCATGTTGATAATAGACACATAATATAGTGTTAATAATCCAGCGTCTCTATAGCCTATATACTTTGATACACTGAAGCTGCATTCACACACGATCAGCGATTGTGTTGTTGATGAAAACAGGTAGTTCAGTTTTGTTTACTATAATTATGTTGCCTGCTGACTTGCACCGCTTCATTCAGCTGTCAATCCTGATTGATTGCGCGTCGAACTTTCAGCGAAAAACGTGGTAAAAGTTTAAATAATTTGACATGTGAACATAGCTTAATGCCGAAGGCTCCATCTCTCTATTCACTTGGAGTGTTATCATTTGCCAAAACACACAATAAACAAAGTTAAAGATGAGTTTTGACCAATAGCAGTACCTAAGTCTGGTCAAGGACAAAAATATTCAGTATTCAAGTAGTTTTATAAATGTTTCTCACTTGCTAGCATTGTCTTAGCTTGCTAACAGGCTACCTGCCCAACAAGCTAGTTTAGCTTAGCCTCTAGATTCAGGGGTACTCAAATACAATCTTAAAAGGTCCAAAATAAATGTTTCAATAAGACAAAGGTCCGTTTATTACGGTCATTCAAACTTTTAAACCAATTGCAACAAGATTCTTAACACGAGGTTTGCAAAAACAAAAATAATCTGTATGCAGCAGTTTTCATTGTTATTGTGTCTGTGCTTGACCCCTCAGAGTCGCAGTGTAAGAGCTGCACAGTTATGAATAAAGGCAGCTGCACCCTCTTTCATTCAGCATTCCCATTATTGCTTAAATGTCTTGCCCCCTTGTGTGTCCACTGAGGTTCGTCAGGCCCAACACATCTTCAACAAACTCCCCCTTTGCCTCATCATAAAAACTCACGAACACCAGCAACTGAGCATTGTCAGTGGTGTCAGTGGACTCACCCACAGCTAAGGAAATGCACTGTGCATTTTTCTATTCCATCACAAAGCTGATGAATCAAATCACCAGCCAGTATTTATGTTCTTCTGGTTGCTGTGGAATCTGAGAGGGGGATTTGCTTGATTTGACCTGTTTATTTCCTCTTTTTGTTTTTGTCTATTACAGCTGAAATGCGGCGATTACCATTTTGTTCAGCAAAACGCCTCAGAAACGTATTAAGATCAACAGCTTTAGTGCGTTTTGATTCAATGCTGAGTACAGCCAAACTGACAGTCTCTTCTCTATCAGTGTAGACCGCAAATACCTCATTCCTTCAGTGTTGCGGTCCGAATGCTTCTCGTTTTGCGCCCGGTCCCGTTCAAATGAAATCGCCGCAATCATATTTCGACCATAGACTGTATGATATAAATGGACGTAGGTCCGTGACGTCACCCATAGGATTCTGCAGAGTTGCCGTGACGCCCTTAGTAGGCGGAAGTCCGGCTCACTACGGGCTCGGACAGTGATCGCCAGAAGTTCAACTCCGCCTTCTCCAGCCTGCTCCAAATAAGGGCAAAGAGGCGGAGCCGAGGCGGAGCCGAGGCGGGACCTGCTGCCACCGAGCTGGAAGCTCCAGAGCTAGCTGAAGGCTACCAAGCTAAGCTAACATGCTTGCCCCATCTGCACGCTGCCGTCGCATTTTACGTTTCTAAGGTAAACGGACATGAAACTATTCGAGCAAAACTATAAATAATAACTAAGTATTGAGCTTTAGCATAATACTTCAGAATCTTAAAAACCCCTTAACGTTTGTATGCAATTGTGCTTAAATTCAACACTGGAATCAAGCAAATATTAATATTTTTTGCATGACATTAGTTATTTATATTTGATATCACTTAAACTATACGTTTAAATCATTTAAAAGTCAAGCTAAAGGTACATGTGATGGTAGCTAGTTAGCGCTCTTACCTGTGAGGCCTCCCTCCAAACAGCATAATAACCAGACTGTATCATTAAAACTAAGTACCAGTTATAGATCCTTGACTTTAGACAAACAATTCAAAAGTACAAATGTATTTAAAGACCAATCTTTATTTGAATGTGCCTCTTAACCTGAGATATTAGTTATACAGTAAGAGTATTGACAATCTAAAAAAACTGAGCAACTCAACAGTCAACTTTATGTTTCTTATTGTCTAAAGCATTATTATTTTCATTTTCCCAATCTCATATTCAGTGTGGACGGATTGAGACAGCATGGGTGTCCAGAGAGCTGCTGAGACTTCAGGGAGAACTACCTCCGTGTGGATGGACGTCCTGTGTGTTGGTTTGGAGAGGACTGAGGGTTCTTCCCTCTGCGAGGAGGGCGGAGGGTCTTTCTCTGCGAGGAGGACCTAGGGCTGATGAAGGAGCCCATGCTGGGCAAAGCTGATACCAACTGCACAGGCCTAGTCGGTCACTTTATTTGACTAAATGTGTTTAATACATTTAATAGGTTTACATCTTCTGTCCATATGTGCTTTTTATTTAAAACATTTGATTCACTTTTGGTTCACATTTCAATAAATTGTATTGTATTTGCTCTCCTTTTGTCCATTATTCTTACTGAAAATGTTAGATTACACATTCACATCTGACTGAAGATTGGCCCCATTTATTTGTGACGTTGCAAAACAAGGCACAGGTGATGTGAAGCTCATAAAGTGAGGCAAATAGAAATAATCAGCGGATGGAGTATAGATGTGGAAATAGCTGCATTCGATCAGCTGACTGTTTTTACAATAAAAGTAGTTTCTTAGTGAATGTCCTGTACTGGTCTTAAAATCTCATAACATCAGCTTTTAATGTTCCTCTTGGATGTTCTTCTGACCCTCAGAGAAGGAGAAAATGTTGTATGGTCTTTCAGGCATGTCCTTTCCTAACAAAAATGACAGGAAACATAAAAACATATTATTGCAGAAACAAGTGTGTTATTTATGAAAGCGGTGTGTTTGTGTGTTTAGGGGCCTGTAGATATAATTATTTTGTAATTGTAATGTTTTTTTTTTATTTCAACAATGAGCTACAAAGACAATCAGATTATGAATGAACAGTATTGAAGTTCATCAACATTGAAATATATGTTATTATCAAAATAATATTTAACTGTTATCAAACGTAGTGCAACTGTAAAGCTTGCTCTGTTGCGCTCACTGAAAGAATAACTTTTATACCACGTTTTTTACAGACAATATTGAGAGATAAATAGTAGCATTTCTCACTATGTGTTAAATATCCTTTGCCTTCAATACAGGTACATTAGAAAAGCTGACAAAGTCATATTGCTTGTTATCATCTAGATGACTGTGACGTTACCGTGTAAGCTCAATAATGAACTCCAGCTCAACCAAACCATATTGTAATATCTAAGTAATCATCTTGAAATATGACATTAATAATTGTAATATACACACATCTTATTGTGAGGTTGATTTCACAAACCACTTACTTCGCCATTAGCTTGTCTACATACTTGAGCATAGCCAAATTTAAATTAACCTTAGATGCATACAGTTTCTACCTACATAATACATATCTCTAAGTTACAAGGATGTAACCTATTTTATCAACCTCAAACAGAAGCCGTTTGTTAAACAGTATTATCCCACTTAACACTTGTCTATTTCGTTTGTAACCGTTATATATACAGTCTATGATTTTAACTTGGAGGTCTACGATTACAATCGTTAGCACCGATGTAGCTACCACTAGCTTACATGCTAACCCAAGCCTTACCATTCATTACGTAGCTGATTAAAATCATTAAACACATAAATAAAGCACTAGAATTTCACTTACCGCAAAACCGCATTCATGCACCGTCTGTTTTAACCGCAGAGGCGAGTCACAATAGTCCGATATATAAGCATGAAGAACAAACAACCACGGCCGGCTACAAGTTGTGTTTTCCTGGATGAGCTGAGCAGGCAGAGTCCCTGTAGCTAGCTTCACGGAGCAGCTAGCAGAGAGACAAGAAGCTAACAGCGGCAGGCACTTGACAGAGCCGTCACTCAATGTGACCACGCCCTAATTTATGCACAAACTTTAAGACCTAATATAAATAAAAGGGTCGCGTTAGAAAACAATTCACTCACAGATCCATAATCATGAAGGTGGAATCTAACTATATCGATAATAAAATGTATGGAGCAAGGGGTAGAAACATGTTTTTTTCTGCTGTAAAGTTGGGCATTTTAACATGGGGTCTATGGAAATTGCTCCTTTCTGCAGCCATCGCCTATCGGCCAATATATGAACTGCAGTGTGTGGCACTTCCGTATTGGCTTCCCGGCTCGACCCCACAGTTTGCCGCTTGATTTCGACGCTCGCTGACGGGATGCTGAATGTGACCAATGCGTTGACAGACACACACAGACAGTGGAACAGGACATGCAGAGCGCTGTTTGCAGTCTATGGACATAGCGGATCATTTTGACTCGTTGCGTTGTGGCGATGTCTCGCAGATAACACAGATACAGATAATACATATGAAAAGTATAATTTGCTCAGAGTCCAGAGACAGTTGTGGTTCGGTCCGGATCCGGACTTTGAGGATGCCTGCTCTAGCTCAAGTGTTTGGAGCAGCCGTCCAAGATTCTTTCAAGCAACCAATTATTAGCTTTTTCCTGCATCTTTTTAGAGAGGCCTTTCACAAACTTACTTACAGGCTTACCCCAAGCAGCAATTAAATGAAGTTTCCTTTGAGCAACGAGGGACTTTTTTTTCCTTAGCAGCCATTGCTCTTTTTATTCAGGAAGTTGATGCCACAGAGGGTTACTGAATATCCTTTGAGTGCGTGTTGCACGAATCACAGAAGTGGGAAAGGGGTGAAGTCTTCTGGTACGGTCCCGTGGGAATAGGGCTCTGGTGTTTGCTTTACTTAAAGCTCTTAACTGTGTGATCTCACATAATAGCTGCATTTAGTATAGATCGCATGTGTGAGTGTGAAGAGAAAAGGACTGGGTGAGTGGTGTGTGAGGAGCGAGTCAGATATCGGCTGGACACGCCACCGAGGGCCGGCCAACTGACCTGTGTGGTGTGTGTGTGTGTGTGTGTGTGTGTGTGTGTGTGTGTGTGTGTGTGTGTGTGTGTGTGTGTGTGTGTGTGTGTGTGTGTGTGTGTGTGTGTGTGTGTGTGTGTGTGTGTGTGTGTGTGTGTGTGTGTGTGTGTGTGTGTGTGAGACCGAGACCGAGCCTTAATTTGACGATGCTCCTGCTAGATAGTGTGTGAAGAGCTAAGTGATTCTAGGATTCCCCCTTATTGCTCCTGTGTGTGTGTGTGTGTGTGTGTGCGTGTGTCTATGTGTTTGTTTGATTAATTGATTGATTGAAAAGTTTATTAACAGCTTGTATATTGGGTATAGTACAGTACAGCTCAAAACATACAATTGTTAAGGGGATGCAGACCAGAGAAAGACTTTCGTCTTGTTTACATCAGGGTCCCCCATTTCCAATTCATCATATCATTTAAGACATATTTGACATACAGATGGCTTATTTACAATTTACATACAGGTGTTTTTTACATACAGATTGCTTATTTACAATTTTCATTTTAGATTTCGTTCTAATACATCCTAACCGGACATTTAAGACATACCAAGTCTACAGATATACAGTTAGTAACAGAGTCTAAAATGCGAGTATATACATAGATGGGGGGGGGGAAGCTGTCCATTGTACGACAGGTTGAGATTTGTACCATTACCGGGGCCAGTTTTGCAATGCTCTCCCCCGAAGGTGCTCTTTAAGAGAGGTTTTGAAGGTAAGTATAGTTTTTACTTTCCTTTACAGTTGTGGGAAGAGCGTTCCACCTTGATGTGGCATAATTGCGAAACGTGTATTCCCCCTTTTTTGTGCCAAATCTGGGTTTCACATGATTTGTGGAGCTCCCTCTGGTGTTATGATCATGGTATTCCTTGACCTTTGGGAAGAATTTTGACATGTACATGGGTACCATAGAGGTGTAGTGGATCTTGTAGACCAGGCCCATTGCAAGTAGCTGTACTCTGTCGTCTACTCTAAGCCATCCTAGGTTGTCAAAGTGGGCAGAGGTGAGGTGGGTTCTAGATGAAAGGACAAGCAGTAGTCTGACCAGTTTATTTTGCGATGTTTGAAGTTTTATTTTTAGCGCCTTGGAGGTGCTATGGTACCATGACGTGCAAGCATAGTCATAGTACCCTTGAATGAGTGCTCCTGCCAGAGTTTTCAGGGTGTTTTTGTTTACCAGAGAGGAGATCCGGTATAGGAATCTAGTTCTTTGATTGACTTTTTTTTATTACATTGGATGCCATTTTGTCACAGGAGAGGTTTGCCTCAAGAATAGATCCTAGGTATGTAATTTCCTTCTTACTTGTGACAATAATGTCGCCCACTGCAACTGAGAAGTCGTCGGATTTGCTGAGATTATGTTTCGAACCGAAGAGAATGGACTCTGTTTTACCCAGGTGTAATGATTTTCCATGACTTTCGAGATGGAGGTAAGTATAGAAACAGGGCAGTAGTTGCCTGGGTCCAATTTGCTGCCCTTTTTGTGCAGGGGGGTTACTCTTGCAATTTTGAAGTCTTTGCGGAGGAATTTGGAGGGGATATTGTCGGGGCCAGTGGCCTGTGTGTGTGTGCGTGTGTGTGTCTATGTGTGTGTGTGTGTGCGCATGTGTGTGTGCGTGTGGGTGTTCGCATGTGTGGGTGTGTGTGAGAGAGAGAGAGCCTTAATTTGACGATGCTCCTGCTTTCTCTATTTTGTGCATTAGATGTCTCTTCAAGTGTGTAAAAAGCAAAGTGATTCTATGATTCCCCCTTATGGTTTCCGTGTGTGTGTGTGTGTGTGTGTGTGTGTGTGTGTGTGTGTGGTGTGTGTGTGTGTGTGTGTGTGTGTATATGTGTGTGTGTGTGTGTGGTGTGTGTGTGTGTGTGTGTGTGTGTGTGTGTGTGTGTGTGACCGTGCACGACTATGCGCTGGCGGTCCTGGGAGGACTGGTGTTTGATTGGCGCTTGCTGCCGAGATCTGCTCCTTCTTGTTAGCGTACGCATCACTTCCTCTCACCCTGCCCAAAGCTACTCGCCTCGCCGTCTCACAATCACTGTGACTCCATTCCCTCTCTCCTCCTCCTCCTCCTCCTTCTTTCACCTCCTTCTCAATTCAAATCAATTCAAACATCTTTATTGGCAAGGCCACAATGACACACAGTATTGCCAAAGCTTGTACAATTCAGAATCA
>NW_022991771.1:0-12500 GCF_902827175.1 Gymnodraco acuticeps
AGCCGTGTGTGTTCAGCGCTCTGCTTCCACTCCCTGCACTGCAGCCGTGCCTGCAGTCCCGCCCCTCTCAAGCACGCTCTAAGTCCCTCCCCTCTGAAGCACGCTCTAAGTCCCGCCCCTCTAAAGCACGCTCTAAGTGCCTCCCCTCTCAAGCACGCTCTAAGTCCCGCCCCTCTCAAGCACGCTCTAAGTGCCTCCCCTCTCAAGCACGCTCTAAGTCCCGCCCCTCTCAAGCACGCTCTAAGTGCCTCCCCTCTCAAGCACGCTCTAAGTCCCGCCCCTCTCAAGCACGCTCTAAGTCCCTCCCCTCTCAAGCACGCTCTAAGTGCCTCCCCTCTCAAGCACGCTCTAAGTGCCTCCCCTCTCAAGCCTGCTCTAAGTCCCTCCCCCCTCAAGCACGCTCTAAGTCCCGCCCCTCTCAAGCACGCTCTAAGTCCCTCCCCTCTCAAGCACGCACTAAGTCCCGCCCCTCTCAAGCACGCTCTAAGTCCCGCCCCACTCAAGCACGCTCTAAATGCCTCCCCTCTCAAGCACGCTCTAAGTGCCCTCCCCTCTCAAGCACGCTCTAAGTCCCGCCCCTCTCAAGCACGCTCTAAGTGCCTCCCCCTCTCAAGCACGCTCTAAGTCCCTCCCCTCTCAAGCACGCTCTAAGTCCCTCCCCTCTCAAGCACGCTCTAAGTCCCTCCCCTCTCAAGCACGCTCTAAGTCCCTCCCCTCTCAAGCCTGCTCTAAGTCCCTCCCCTCTCAAGCACGCTCTAAGTGCCTCCCCTCTCAAGCACGCTCTAAGTGCCTCCCCTCTCAAGCCTGCTCTAAGTCCCTCCCCCCCTCAAGCACGCTCTAAGTCCCGCCCCTTCTCAAGCACGCTCTAAGTCCCTCCCCTCTCAAGCACGCACTAAGTCCCGCCCCTCTCAAGCACGCTCTAAGTCCCGCCCCACTCAAGCACGCTCTAAATGCCTCCCCCTCCTCAAGCACGCTCTAAGTGCCTCCCCTCTCAAGCACGCTCTAAGTCCCGCCCCTCTCAAGCACGCTCTAAGTGCCTCCCCTCTCAAGCACGCTCTAAGTCCCTCCCCCTCTCAAGCACGCTCTAAGTCCCTCCCCTCTCAAGCACGCTCTAAGTCCCCTCCCCTCTCAAGCACGCTCTAAGTCCCTCCCCTCTCAAGCCTGCTCTAAGTCCCTCCCCTCTCAAGCACGCTCTAAGTGCCCTCCCCTCTCAAGCACGCTCTAAGTGCCTCCCCTCTCAAGCCTGCTCTAAGTCCCTCCCCCCTCAAGCACGCTCTAAGTCCCGCCCCTCTCAAGCACGCTCTAAGTCCCTCCCCTCTCAAGCACGCACTAAGTCCCGCCCCTCTCAAGCACGCTCTAAGTCCCGCCCCACTCAAGCACGCTCTAAATGCCTCCCCTCTCAAGCACGCTCTAAGTGCCTCCCCTCTCAAGCACGCTCTAAGTCCCGCCCCTCTCAAGCACGCTCTAAGTGCCTCCCCTCTCAAGCACGCTCTAAGTCCCTCCCCTCTCAAGCACGCTCTAAGTCCCTCCCCTCTCAAGCACGCTCTAAGTCCCTCCCCTCTCAAGCCTGCTCTAAGTCCCTCCCCTCTCAAGCACGCTCTAAGTCCCTCCCCTCTCTCGTGCACGCGCTAGCTGCCAGAGCATGTGAGAAAGCGAGAAGCATGGCTGCAAGTGGGAGTGCTTGTTGACAAAAAAGACGATAGAAGCGAAAAACCAAAAGGCTGTTTATAGATGATGCTTAGTTGTATTTAATACAAATTATTATTCTCATTGTTTAAAAGTTTGTGTTATGGTTCTGGTGTGAAATAAAGCACAATAATTACATTTAAGACTGTTTCCCTTTTTTTAAGAAAAGTATCGAAAAATAATCGGAATCACAATTCTTGACTTGGTATCGAAAACAACATGTTGGTATCGTGACAACACTACTCAAGACATAACAAGATATAACCAAATATAAACAGAGACACACTGATGATTGAAGGAATGATTATATTCTTGTACAACAGAATACTTGCGTCAAGTCCACCAAGAGCATGCAGTATGTTTCTGTCTCAAGAATAACAGGTTTTATTTCACTGCTTTTTAGTTCACAGAACATTATACCTTTGGAGCTTTTACACATGTTACAAGACCCTGTGCTAAATAAGACCCTGTGCTAAATAAGACCCTGTCCTAAATAAGACCCTGTCCTAAATAAGACCCTGTGCTAAATAAGACCCTATGCTAAATAAGACCCTATGCTAAATAAGACCCTATGCTAAATTAGACCCTGTGCTAAATAAGACCCTGTGCTAAATAAGACCCTGTGCTAAATAAGACCCTATGCTAAATAAGACCCTATGCTAAATTAGACCCTGTGCTAAATAAGACCCTATGCTAAATAAGACCCTATGCTAAATAAGACCCTATGCTAAATAAGACCCTATGCTAAATAAGACCCTATGCTAAATTAGACCCTATGCTAAATAAGACCCTATAATAAATAAGACCCTATGCTAAATAAGACCCTATGCTAAATAAGACCCCTATGCTAAATAAGACCCTATGCTAAATTAGACCCTGTGCTAAATAAGACCCTGTGCTAAATAAGACCCTGTGCTAAATAAGACCCTATGCTAAATAAGACCCTATGCTAAATAAGACCCTATGCTAAATTAGACCCTGTGCTAAATAAGACCCTGTGCTAAATAAGACCCTATGCTAAATAAGACCCTGTGCTAAATAAGACCCTATGCTAAATAAGACCCTATGCTAAATAAGACCCTGTGCTAAATAAGACCCTGTGCTAAATAAGACCCTGTGCTAAATAAGACCCTATGCTAAATAAGACCCTGTGCTAAATACGACCCTATGCTAAATAAGACCCTATGCTAAATAAGACCCTATTCTAAAGAAGACCCTATGCTAAATAAGACCCTAAATAACATGCTGCAAACAGACATGTGCACATTCATGGTCTCTTTAAATAAACTATGGATGAACCTCAGGAGCATGGCTTACAACACATGATCAGGTTGATTATTTCAACAGGTTGTTATTTGTCCATTCGTCCCAACATCTAGTCTAATATATCTTAAGTTGGTGGAACATAAGCTGTTTGACGTCAGAAGTAGATGGTACAAACACATGATACAATACCATGACATACGTACAAAATAAGTTGTCATACTATACTAGGACTTTGAGGTGTTTCGACTGGTACAATACAACGTTTTATTCACATACCACACCAAGAGTTTTTCTCAAGATACAATACTATGAGTTATTTGAAACACTATGCTATGACTTCCCCTGATAACTCTTTGAATTGTCAATAATTGGCTCTGGCAAAATGTGCAACTCTGAATGACAGGAAGTGTACAACAGGACTTAACATACCCTGTCAGGTACTTGATGATTTGACACTACAAACATATCTAAAGACTTATTAGGAATGTACATCAGCGTCTAGTACATGAGCCTGAATGCTGGGATTGGGACCAATATAATGCAGTTAATTCTTAAAAAAGGTTCTGGCACCATCTATTTAGCAAGAATCAGTGAAGACATATCTATCCGACAGAAGACTGTTCTTCTGTTATTACCATGCAGTTGTTGTTGTTGTTGCAATCATTTTAAGTCAGGATGTGTTTTACCTGCTCCAGTTTCAGATTGTTGTACCAGTTTTTCTGGGATAGCAAGATTGTTAAATGTGATCTTAAGAACTGCAAAGCTTGTTCGAGACTAGGATGCACTCAACACGTTTTCTTGAGAGTGCTACATGCACAAGTCTCAACCACTGAACTACTTTAGAGCTCTGTCCTAAAAAAAGTGTTGCTGTGTTCCTGCTTCTTCAAAGTACACGGAAACATCTGTTGCTGACCTGACTTTAAGTTCGTATTATATATTAAAGAGGGATGTGCTGTTCTAATGCAGAGGGTGAATGCATGATGGGAACATAGCAGCAGTATCTGTAATGCTAGCATGCTTCTACATTATACATGATCGCAGGCTGATCTGCAGCGGGGGGCGTTCCAACATGTGCATTAGCCTGTGCGATTCAGCAGTTTCCTCCCAGCGGCACAGACATCGTGTTGAGGAGGTCAGCTGGTCCTGTTCACTGGTTCCTGTTGGGAATACATGCAGCTCTTAAATGCACATTTTAGATTTCAAAGTCAAAGTCAATCTTTCAGTTTGTGTGTACAGACAGAGACATAAATAAAAGCATAAAAATCAATAAAAAATAACAGTCACTTCAATATTTGTACCTTTTAACTTTGATGCATTTAGTAGAATGTAACCCTAACCCTTTTATCACAAGATTCGACGCAGTAAAGTGATTCTAGAACACAAAAAGTAAGGAAAGATGTGTTTGGTCCATTATTTCTTTGTTGTAACAATGCTTCTTGGCAATACATCTCATACCGTTGGAAAGCTTGTTTTCTTACCTTTCAAATAGGGCCACATTTATGAGGAACATGCATTTGTGGGATGAGCAGCAGAGCTGAGTATGGGGGTTGCACCCATGAAATATGTGACAAATCTCCTCTTAGAGACATGGATTTCCCCAGGTGTAAAGGTTAGCCGTGGAGATGGAGGATTCTTCATTTACACCTTCTGAAAGGCGTTGTTCCAGTATCACCAAGACCCTCCAAAGGCCTGAAAGATGGTATTATAAAAGTATATCTAGGTGTTAATTAATAAAAGACATCCCTGCAGCATAATATTTTTGATTTAGTGCCAATGTATAGGGTCACTGCTGGAAGTAGTGTCCTTTTTATGTGATAAAATAGATCGTAAGTGGCGTAGAGGTGAAGCTCTCGGAAGTCTTTATTCGTCTTTTTTGTTTTACTGTTACGGCTTACTTTTCCTAACTTTAACGTACAATACTTGAGTTTCTGTTCTGTTGTTGACATGCTTAGATCATATATAAATAAATACCTGTTAATTAAAGTTGCCATTGAACATTACGTAAGTGCTTTGCTGAAATGTCATGTTGTTCCTGTCGATGAATTTGGTTTGGAAAGTGAGCTCCTTCCTGGTTTACAGCACAGTGTATCCGGTGTTAGCATCCAGTTAGCATAACGTTAGCTCTTACCTAGATCTTACCTCTGTCCGGATCAGTAACAGTGATGTCAATTATTCTTTTAATTGGTAGTTCAGTACAGACTTAATTGACTTTTTTTTAACGCTGCTCTGTTCCTGCCTCTTCGCTTTGTGAGGGCGTTGATATTTGGCGCACACTTGATTCATTTCAGATAAAAAGCAGCTGACGGAAGACCAGGAAACGCCGAATGCACCACGGTTCCCTATGTACAAAAACGTGTTTTCCCTCGATGTAATGGTAGGGTTATCTCTGCAACTGTATAATACTGTATAATCCAATATCTTTAAGTAACACTGCTCGTCCTGCAATCTGAATATCGCACTAAAATGTCAATTAAACTACGATACATTTTGCAACCCAAACATGGCAACAATCAACAATATTTTTGGCAAGATACTGTATGGCTAAAACGGTGCTTAAATCTCAATCATCATGTAGAACCCTATCACTTTTGGAAGTGTATGGTTCTCACCCTTCAGAGCCCTTACCTGTCTCATTTGACCAGAGAGGGTCATTACAGCAGTGATGAACTCGTTTGGATGGAGTGTGAACACCTGGTTACCGGGCGGTCCCTGACCACCTGTCCTCATGCTCTGCCAAATTTTAATTAAGTAGCCATTGGTGCCGCTGTCACATTAGCTGCTTCTTGTTTTGTGCCGCATGACAACACACTGCTCCACTTCCCCGTCTCAGAAGAGTTGAAGCAGTAAAAAGCCCAGCAGTTTTCTCTCTTCGTCACAACATCAAACTCATTTCTGTTGTGTGTGCAGACTGACGCCTTCCAGCTGATGTAGGGAGAGCCATTTGCTTCTTTTAAATTAGCTAGTGCAAGTAGGGTGAGAATCTGACTCTACATTTATTACAATTATCTTTAATCGGTCTCTCTGTTGTCGAATGTGTTTCTGAAATTATGCGGAAATCATTTAGGCTGTCAGGGTTCAGAGATTAAAATGAAATAGAGCTCACAACGAAGACGTTTAATGAAGTTGAGACTTTCATTATATTCGGCATTTCTTGGAGTGGAACGTATTGTATGGCAGAGTTTCTATCATGAACTGTTTGAAGCTTTGAGTTTCGACTTTTTATTCCTACTTGTTTAAATCTATACAAATACAAAGAAGCACCAAAAGAATCAAGGCAGAATCCAAACTTTAGGATCATTCTTAAGTGTCAGGAAGACAAAAGTAAGATTTCTCCATTTTGGTCTGAGATGTTATTGAAGTTTTTGCAAACAAACAACATTTCCCCGATAGTTGTAGATGGGTCATTGAATGGACCAAGCAATGGACTCTGTTTTAAGGGACATTACATTTTCTAATTGTTCACTGGCTCGTCAAAAGTAAGTCAATCTCAAGATACGACTTTTACTATCAGATGTTCTTCTTGCAGTGTGCAGACAACTGTGCAACATCGCAACTTGATCCCATCTGTACCGTACTCTTGACGTAAAGGTAAATGTTCTTGAGCGATGTGATAATAAGGATTTGGACGGGTTAGGGTTAGGGTTGTGCTTTAAGAAATTAAAGCACACAGGATCCACTATGCACAGATTATTGTGAACCGTACTGATGTAACATCACAGACCTCTGCAAGTCAACACATTTCTACCTGCTTGGGAACTTTCAAACCAATCTTTATTGACAATTGTCATGAACTACAAGCGTACACAGGTGCCGGACGGGACATTTACTTTCTCTTTTAAACGCAAAGTGTCCAATGTTGGCATGGCGATTTTACAGAGTTGGAATACACTTTAGGATTTCTAAAGATGCTCTATTTGTCTGTGCCTAGGGTCCACAGGTGGAGTTGTTGCTTTCCAGGTTTTTTGGCATCAGATTTTAGTTTAAATAATGATGCTCTGGATGTCTGTACAGTTGAGAAACCTATAGAATACAAGTACATATTTGCAAATGAATGAAAGGAATAGGAATAACAAGTGCATCACTCGTAACAAAACCCTCTCCCGGATGAATTAACATTAATGGTATTGAGGGAAAAAGGACAGGACCTCCTCTTCATCACACTTGTAATCAGCTGAACGAGCAACACGTCAGCTTTGAGGTCTATGATGTTTATCCACCTCTACAGCTGAGGGATTACTTTAACTGCGTTTTAGCATACAGATAGATTGAGCCACAATTAGCATAAAGAATAAAGACGCTGTGCCGAGCATTTGCATAACACACACAGGACTGGATCAGAAGAGGGCGTTCACACACACACACACACACACACACACACACACACACAAACACACACACACACACACATTCATGCACACATCTGTCGCAGTGGGTTAGGATGTTAATACTTCATAAAAGGACGCTGGTGTTTCATCACTGTGCTTAACGGGCATGAGGTGAGTCGACACGCTGCTTTGTGATTGGCTCGTGACAGCAGGGGGGTCACTGGGGACCAATATAAATGATCTGCGGAGAGTCGCAGGGGTCCTTAACGCTGTGAGGATAAGTGGGGGACTGATCCCGATGACCCCCGAGGTCAGAGGTGGGAAGTAGTGTATATCAGTATGTAGTACTTACTGTACTTAAGTACATTTATCTGGTATCAGTACTTTACTCCACTACTTATTTTTCCGACCACTTTTTACTGTTACTTCTAACATATTGAACCCCAAATACCTGTACTTTCTACTTTCTTACATGGTTGAACCTCAAATTACCTGTACCTTTCTACTTCTTACACATGTTGAACCCAAATACCTGTACTTTCTTACTTTTTTTCACATGTTGCAACCCAAATACCTGTACTTTCTACTTCTTTACATTTTGAACCCAAATACCTGTACTTCTTACTTCTTTTACGTACTTTCTTACTTCTTACATTGTTGTACCCAAATACCTGTACTTTCTACTTCTTACATGTTGAACACAAATACCTGTACTTTCTACTTCTTTACATGTTGAACCCAAATACCTGTACTTTCTACTTCTTCACATTTTGTACCCAAATACCTGTACTTTCTACTTCTACATGTTGAACCCCAATACCTGTACTTTCTACTTCTTACATGTTGAACCCAAATACCTGTACTTTTACTTCTCACATGTTGAACCCAACTACCTGTACTTTCTACTTTTTACATGTTGGAACCCCAATACCTGTACTTTCTACTTCTACATGTTGAACCCAAATACCTGTACTTTCTACTTCTTACATGTTGAAACACAAATACCTGTACTTTCTACTTCTTAACATTTTGAACCAATACCTGTACTTTCTACTTCTTCATCTTTGCAACCCAAATACCTGTACTTTCTACTTCTTACATGTTGAACACCAAATACCTGTACTTTCTACTTCTTACATGTTGAACACAAATTACCTGTACTTTCTACTTTCTTTACATGTTGAACACAAATACCTGTACTTTCTACTTCTTACATGTTGAACACAAATACCTGTACTTTCTACTTCTTACATGTTGAACACAAATTACCTGTACTTTCTACTTCTTACATGTTGAACCCAAATACCTGTACTTTCTACTTCTTACATGTTTGAACACAAATAACCTGTACTTTCTACTTCTTACATGTTGACACAAATACCTGTACTTTCTACTTCTTACATGTTGAACACAAATATCTGTACTTTCTACTTCTTACATGTTGAACACAATACCTGTACTTTCTACTTCTAACATGTTGAACACAAATACCTGTACTTTCTACTTCTCACATGTTGAACCACAAATACCTGTACTTTCTACTTCTTACATGTTGAACACAAATACCTGTACTTTTCTACTTCTTACATGTGAACTCAAATACCTGTTACTTTCTACTTCTTACACATGTTGAACACAAATTACCTGTACTTTCTACTTCTTACATGTTGAACACAAATACCTGTACTTTCTACTTCTTACATGTTGAACACAAACACCTGTACTTTCTACTTCTTACATGTTGAACACAAATACCTGTACTTTCTACTTTTTACACTTTGAACTCAAATACCTGTACTTTCTACTTCTTACATGTTGAACACAAATACCTGTACTTTCTACTTCTTACACTTTGAACTCAAATACCTGTACTTTCTACTTCTTACATGTTGAACACAAATATCTGTACTTTCTACTTCTTACATGTTGAACACAAATACCTGTACTTTCTACTTCTCACATGTTGAACACAAATACCTGTACTTTCTACTTCTTACACTTTGAACTGAAATACCTGTACTTTCTACTTCTTATATGTTGAACTCAAATACCTGTACTTTCTACTTCTTACATGTTGAACACAAATACCTGTACTTTCTACTTCTTACATGTTGAACACAAATACCTGTACTTTCTATTTATTTTACTTTAAACTCAAATACCTGTACTTTCTACTTCTTACATGTTGAACATAAATACCTGTACTTTCTACTTCTTACATGTTGAACACAAATACCTGTACTTTCTACTTCTTACATGTTGAACACAAATACCTGTACTTTCTACTTCTTACATGTTGAACACAAATACCTGTACTTTCTACTTCTACATGTTGACACACAAATACCTGTACTTTCTACTTCTTACATGTTGAACACAAAACCTGTACTTTCTACTTCTTACATGTTGAACACAAATACCTGTACTTTCTACTTCTTACATGTTGAACTCAAACTACTGTACTTTTACTTCTTACATGTTGAACACAAATACCTGTACTTTCTACTTCTTACATGTTGAACACAAATACCTGTACTTTCTACTTCTTACATTTGAACTCAAATACTGTACTTTCTACTTCTTCATGTTGAACTCAAATACATGTACTTTCTACTTCTACATGTTGAACTCAAATACCTGTACTTTTACTTCTTACATGTTGAACACAAATACCTGTACTTTCTAATTATTACACTTTGAACTCAAATACCTGTACTTTCTACTTCTCACATGTTGAACACAAATACCTGTACTTTCTACTTCTTACATGTTGAACACAAATACCTGTACTTTCTAATTATTACACTTTGAACTCAAATACCTGTACTTTCTACTTCTCACATGTTGAACACAAATACCTGTACTTTCTACTTCTTACATGTTGAACACAAATACCTGTACTTTCTACTTCTTACATGTTGAACACAAATACCTGTACTTTCTACTTCTTATATGTTGAACACAAATACCTGTACTTTTCTACTTCTTACATGTTGAACACAAATACCTGTACTTTCTACTTCTCAACATGTAAGAAGTAGAAAGTTCAGGTATTTGAGTTCCAAATACCTGTACTTTCTACTTCTTACATGTTGAACACAAATACCTGTACTTTCTACTTCTCACATGTTGAACACAAATACCTGTACTTTCTACCTTCTTACATGTTGAACTCAAATACCTGTACTTTCTACTTCTTACATGTTGAACCCAAATACCTGTACTTTCTACTTCTTACATGTTGAACTCAAATACCTGTACTTTCTACTTCTTACATGTTGAACACAAATACTTGTACTTTCTACTTCTTACATGTTGAACACAAATACCTGTACTTTCTACTTCTTACATGTTGAACTCAAATACCTGTACTTTCTACTTCTTACATGTTGAACACAAATACCTGTACTTTCTACTTCTTACATGTTGAACACAAATACTTGTACTTTCTACTTCTTACATGTTGAACACAAATACCTGTACTTTCTACTTCTCACATGTTGAACTCAAATACCTGTACTTTCTACTTCTTACATGTTGAACACTAATACCTGTACTTTCTACTTCTCACATGTTGAACTCAAATACCTGTACTTTCTACTTCTTACATGTTGAACACAAATACCTGTACTTTCTACTTCTTACATGTTGAACCCAAATACCTGTACTTTCTACTTCTTACATGTTGAATCCAAATACCTGTACTTCCTACTTCTCTCATTTCCCAAACAGCTGGTTCCTTTAGTCTGAATGTGTGTTTGATGCGTGATCATTATTCTTTAGAGTCATTGCGTGCCTATTGATTTGAACACGATCCGTGTATCCATCATTTCCTGGTCTTCTCTAAAGAAGAGGGACCAATGGAAACGTTTTCATGTTGCCGTTGTTTAGCATGGAAACATTCATTAGCTAACAATGACATTATTGTTCTATTAATATAAAGGGAGGTCAGGTACTCTTTAAAACAGCTGCTAGCTATGGGTACTTTTTACTGAAGTACATTTCAAAGCCTCTTTACTTTGACTTGAGTGAAGAAGTTTAGTCAGTACTTCTACTTTTACCAGAGTATTTTTAAACACGAGTATCTGTACTTCTACTTGCGTAAAGGATGTGTGTACTCTTGGTTGGTCAAAGAATAATAGTATCTGCTTCTTGTTTGAGAAGGATGTATAATTTAAGAGCGGCGATTTGGAAGAACGACACCTCGTTATGTCGACTGAGGAGAGGGAGGTTTCTGATGGGCGTTTAATGCAGTAAAGCCATCTTCCATTGGACCAACAGTCCACTTTCACCTGGCTTTTGACTTCAGTTAGATTGTGTACACTTGTCATGAATGCTGCGTTGCGTTCACATTTGAACGCAGAGGTCTTAACTGGGAGTGACTGGGTTCCAGTAGCACAAGTGGGAAAAAGATGGCCAAAACTGTGCCTCGACGGCGTCCTTCTGACAGTTTGCTCATCTCTTTTTAGAGGAGGCGCCGTGGGAATTGTAGTCTTTTATACTGTGTTGACTACAGACGTCACGATTAGGTGGCCTCTTTTATAAAAACGAAATACTGGCTCTAACACACCGGCCTAAGGGCATCTTTGATAACAATAAACAAAATCCAAAACTAGCCAGACAAAGTTGTTGTTGTTTAGCATTACCTTGGGTTAGCCATTGTTAGCACCACCGGTTGATAACTACGCTTTATTGTTGTGTTTTGACAATTAATGCATCGTAGAAACATTTCCATACATAGAAGATGAGCAGTACCCTATGTACAATTAGCTTTTGAACTATAAATGAAATGTAACGCACAGATGAAGGACAAACACTGAACATTTTTGTTAATGTATTCTCTCAACACGGTATAGCATAAATTACATCATCAAAGTAACACCAACAAAAATAATGAAAGTGACACACCAGAAAACCCCCAGAAAGGAATACCTGCCTCATTGCAATGAGAAATCTGCTTTTTAATTGTATTGGTTGATGTCACTGAAGATAAGAAAAGTATGCAATTGTTTATTTTTAGAGTAGAGAAAGCCTAAGGCACAACGTTTACCAAGAAAAGGATTGTTGAGCCCAGCTGTTTATAAAAGAAAGGCTTGTCCTGTTCTGTATTGAACCCTCAAATCAAGAATTGTTGTTTTGTCAAAGGAGATAAATATAAACATGGATCTTTAGTCAGCTGAACAACCTCTGGTTTCAAAAGTGCCTTATTTCTCTGAAAGGTAT
>NW_022991771.1:20000-35674 GCF_902827175.1 Gymnodraco acuticeps
GAGGATGCTGACTATACGGCAGATGCTTCCGAGTACTTCCTACGTAAGTCCTTGCTCCACTCATATTCCCAGAGTTATAAAACTGCTACAATCCTAGGTTAAATGGGAAGATTACTTTGCTCCGGGTTTTCCTGCTTAAACAGTTGTTGGGGATCAGGACCATTCAGTCTGCATGGAAGTTTGGAAAGACTGTTCTTTGTAAGCAGGCTAAATGCTTCAACCCCAGAAGTGCTGCTTGCAGTTTTGTCAATAATTGTGCTGTGGCTGATTGTCAACTCAAGTGTGAAGAAGTTTTGGATAAACAGTTCTCGAGAGATTCAAAGGGACAGTCGCACAAACCACAAACGCAAGTCCTGCTACAGTGCCATCAATTAGTCCGTTAGCATCAACTTTGTATGGCTATGAAATGTGGTTTTAATAGCATTCAGGAAAAATACCAATATTTGAATTTTGCAATTCAAGCACTGCCTACAACATTTGAGCAAACATTGAGGACCAGCTTTATCAAAACTGTGTAGAACATCCACAATCCAATTTGGTGACGATTGAAAACATGTTAGGCCCCGAGCCTGTTTTTCAGGTTGCAGGCTCGAAAATGACATTCCCAGAACAAATGACCATATCTTCCCTTCTAAAAGGGTTAAATTATAATCTTTTTTACTCAAAGTAATGATAAACCTGTGAGTTGGATGTAGAAAAGTCAGAATCAATATAGATGTTTTTTATTTTAAAGAAAATTCAGATTGAACATGGTAAAAAACTGTAAATTATAGTGTCCGTCCAAAATATATTTTGTACTTATAGTGAAAACTAACCTTGGATGATGGGTTAGTAGACTAAAAGCTTTAGAAATCCAAAGTACAACATATAATAAGTACTCTGTATCAAGATTGATGCAAAACAAGTGACATTTTACCTTTTTAGACAGATTTAGCAAAAAAAACCCACTTCTGGGGTCATTTGGGTGGATTTTCCATATCTCTGGCCCCCCTTCTTCGATTTTGACATGTGATATCTCTTTCTGACCGTGAGAGCCAATATAATCCAAGGGGAATCTTCCCGCACACACTCATGTTAAAAAAAAAAGGTAGCGTCTCTGCGCATGCTAGCTGGCAGCAGAGGGGAGAAATATCGCTGCTCTGATATCAACCAACAGAAAAGCTGTTTTATTGCTTATCAATTATCAGAACATTTCAAAGGGGACGCAGTCACATTGGATTAACCTATGGATTAACGACACCATCGTTTTTATCGTTTTAATGCAATTGAAGACCAGTTTAAACCAGACAAAGACGAAGGTAAGCCATGTTAGCGTTGTGGGCTACCTAGCGCCACTTGTTTTGATGTACGTTTTTGTTGATAACGTCGCGAGTTTGTATCTTTCAATGTTGAGGTGGGCACCGTTAGATTCTGTGTCTCCTTTCGATCATAAACGATGTGTTGGATGTGCACCTAGGATAAGTAATAAGGGAGCTAGGAGTGATTATCGGTGCAGTAATAGGTTAGCATTTTTCGCTCAGGCGTCATTTAGATGCTTCTTATGAGACTCGTGTCTTGTTTTGGTAAAAATGGTTTGTATCGTCAGTTAGATGAGATTATTCCCGTTAATCTGGTATAAGACATTAGTAGGTTCTTAAATATCAAGATCCTCTGAGATACAGTGTCGTGAAAAGTCTGAAAAAAATGTATGTGGACACAGTTCAAAATGGTGAAAAATCTATAGATGCAAAACATTTTTTTTTTCAAGACTTACAAAAAAATAATTAACGCCCAAAATGCAAAGTTTGTTGTTAGAGCACTGCCATCTGGCCAAAATGTATCCCAATTCAAAATTACACTCCCATTACCAAGTGCTTGTTCATATGACTAGTTCTTGAGATACAAGAAGGACATACAGAGAATAAAACAGACGGAGATTCCTTGCTTTTATAGTTAGATGTTTTCTCCATATATGTGTGTATGATTGGGTTTTGGCAATATCCTGATTCTCATTCGTTTGTGTTTTACTTCATTACTAACTTGTTCTTAAAGTTGCCCAATGATTATCTAACTTTGGCAGTGTGTTTATGCTACTTTTGTGAAGAAGTCCAAAGTCATACCTGAATAGCATTGCCATATCATCATGCTTGCTCTACAAATAATACATAATATAAAACTAAAACAATGGTTTTAAACAGAAAAAACAGAATTTTGAGCATCACTGGGGTTGAATTGATTGGTATTTTTGCAAGTATCAGTTAGATACAAGAATATGTACTGCCATCAGTAAGTAAACTGTTTAGCTTTATGTTAGGAGAACAAAGAGGGAAGATAGGTCACTAATGAGGACACAAGAGAAAGGAGGGCTAGGAGTAGAAGTTAGAGTTTGAAGAAAGATGGCAGAGTAGTGAAAAAGTTGAGGATGTGAAACCTTGAGAGAGCACGAAAGTGGAAAGACTCAAACAAAGAGTTGGTAAAGGCAAAGGTTGAGGCACTGATATAGAAAAGGAGCAGGGAAGGGCAGTATAAAAAGAGGCATGAAGTCTTAGAAAAGACCAATTCCAGGAGGTGAAAGAGGACACGAGGATGTGGCGGCAGGAGAACGCCAAGGAGAAGTGAAGGTTGAGGAGGTGAAGGACAAGGAGTAGGGAACCAGAGCAGTGCTGTTGCTCTCCCAGCGGCTTGCCAATTAGGACACTTTCTTCTAAAAATAATCACGGCTCTGCTATGTGGGTCAAACCTCTCCCTCTCCTGCTTCCCTTCCATCCTTCCCTTACCTCCTCCTCCCTCTTGCTTTCTACCCATCTGTCTGTCCGTCTGACAGCTGGTTGGCCGTGGGGTGGAGCGAGGGGAACAGGACCGAAAGGGAACCCAAGTTGATTCAAAAGTGTTTAGAAACGTACAGAAAGGTAACGTTTCTTGAAATGATAAGAAATGACTAGACCAGCGGTTCCCAACCTGTGGGAAGGCGTTGCAAGTGGGCCGCCAAATCATTTGCAAAATATTATGATTTGTGTGGAAACATTTTCATTATAAAGATTTTTTTCATTTGAACTTCCTTTCCTTTCTCTTTCTCGATCCTCCTTAGCAACGGTCATTACAGTCCGTGACAGCGGTCTGTTCTACTGGATTAACAACGTGTCACATGATCTGAATTGACCAATCAGAACTTTATTTAGCCTCCATATTGCTTATGGTTGAATGTGGGCCACGAAAAATGTTTAGATTCTTAATTGGGCCCTGAGTTGAAAAAGGTTGGGAACCGCTGGACTAGACCATTGTGATGTACTTTGTTGAGTCAGGGTGACCAGGTGTCCCGTTTTCTGCGTGACTGCTCATCAACTTGTCCTGCCAATAGAGCCGATGTACCGCATTTGATTGATAGAAGCCTTTTCTAAAAAAACGTGCCTTTTATCCCAATGCTTTGTAGAAAAACAAGAGAGGGCGATCACCATTAGCTGTGTCAAATGTCAATAAATCTCCAATAGCGCATGGAAGTGAATATGGTTTGATTGAAATACTACATGCAAGGCTTTATTCATAAGCTAATCGTTTCGATGTTGAGATTATTTAGAAATGTAAAGTACCACGGAGCATTGTGGCAACATGTTCGACATCCCACAGAGAATTGGGATCTGGCCGCCATTGTCGTATCCTGTTTGCATTAATTTGTCTGCCAGAAAATACCATAAATTGATCTTTAATTAAGATTTAATGTCAAATTGTTGCAATAAACTTCTTAGACCTTGGTGCTATTTACTGGATGATGGATATTACTAATCGGACGTCTAAATCTTGTTTTATCTACCAAAGAGCATAGGAAAAGACATCGTTCTTTAATGTGAAACAGCTATATTAAGCGTTTTTACTGGTTTTAATCTGTTTGTTTTGGAGAGAAGATCTCTGTGGAAATATCTCACCCGGTCAAAATCTCTGGAAAGACGAACACTTAGCGAATCTTAACCAGGGCATTTGACTCCATTGACGGCTATAGTGAAGAAGACTACAACTCCCATGCTCCGTTTTTGTTTATGTTTTGATTTTGAGACTCCAGTGGCAGAACATGACAGATTGTGCCTTTACGCAAGTTGGGTTCGAAAAAAGAATACATCAGAGCTTATATCTTTTATATGCTCTTCCGTTTTTTTCAACAATTTCAAATTCGTATACTGACCAGCAGTAGTCTTCTTATTTCAGGTCTTATGAAAGTTCAAGGTTCAAGGTTTCAAGGCTTTTATTAGTCATACGGACATAGCTACAGTGTAGTTATGTTGATGACAATCTTAGGTCAGAGGCTCCTCCAACAATAAAACAGAAAGAACAGAAAGAACAGAAAAATAGTGCAATAAGTTTGACCATATTGGGTTTCAAGGCAAGGTGAAGGATTCCTGATGGTCCTGAAGGACTTTTTGAGTGCACAGAACAGTATTTATATCATTTGAAGGTGAAGCTCTACCCAAATGTACCCATTCAGACAAAGGGATATCGATCCGGCTGCGCTCTGGTATCTTTTACACTCGTGTTGCCACGAACACAGCAGTCTCCCGTTTTGGAGTGGATGATAAAAGCTGCTTTTTCATTTTTTTGAATTACTGTATTTTGTCCGGCTGAACCACTGATACTGCATGTTTCCTTTTCCCTGCTGTGAGTTGTCATGGCAACCTTTTAAAATATATCCGTTCCCTTGGTTGTTTGTAAATGTAGAGCTGTGTGAGGTCAGCTTAACACTCGGGACAAACCTGGAGACTAGCTGAAAAATACAAAGGCTCGACATCAACTATCACAAATGTGTGTAAGGTCTTTATCTCATTCCTGATCCAGCCAATGGCAAGCTGGTTTTAGCATTGTTTGGAGTTTCCTTTGTACACATTAGATTCGCATGTATTGTCATTATACAACTACAACGAGAAATACACAACGAGAGCAAGTCAATAGCAATCTCACTTTCTAGTAACACTCGTTTTAGTTTAGAGAACAGCATCCAAGGCAAGGCAAGGCAAGGCAAGGCAAGGCAAGGCAAGGCAAGGCAAGGCAAGGCAAGGCAAGGCAAGGCAAGGCAAGGCAAGGCAAGGCAAGGCAAGGCAAGGCAAGGCAAGGCAAGGCAAGGCAAGGCAAGGCAAGGCAAGGGGCAAGGCAAGGGGCAAGGCAAGGCAAGGCAAGGCAAGGCAAGGCAAGGCAAGGCAAGGCAAGGCAAGGCAAGGGGCAAGGCAAGGCAAGGCAAGGCAAGGCAAGGCAAGTTTATATAGCACTTTTCAACACAAGGCAATTCAAAGTGCTTTACAAAAAATGAAAGACATTAAGAAAATGGCATTTAAAATCAGTCATTAAAAATAAAAGCTAATAAAATAAACATTAAAAGAAAAAATACATGGATAAAAGTTACAGTGATAAAAGTTACAGTGATAAAAGTTACAGTGATAAAAGTTACAGTGCAGTCTAAGATGTGAATATATGAAATCTCACTTTCTAGAAACACTCGTTTTAGTTTAGAGAACAGCATCCATGCAGTGTATCAAAGCAAACCATCATATCTGATTGGATGTGACATCAAAACCCCAGTGTTAGAAAATCATGTTAATTAATGCTTTTAAAAGCATATGTTATGGGTTTAATTCAGACATCATTAGTTATTTTCTGCTTGTTCAAGCTTTTTCTCTATTCAACTGTTTTTGTGTCATATTTTGTTCAAAAATTCAGACTTTTTAGAGAAACATTATCTTTGTTTAGGTCCAACTCACTTTTCATAGCCTTATCTTAGGGTGCATTCACACCTAATAGTCCGCTCTCTGGTGGCACCACAGTCCACAGACCACCGTTTGTTGCATTGTTTCATTTTCCAGAAGGTTCGGTTTGCGTTCACACGGGCAAAACTCAAACGGACTATAAACTTTAAACACAAGTCATGTGCACGGAAATGCTGTTCACCCATTGGTCAGACATTAAGGGGGTAAAAACGCAAACGCGGACTGCGTTCACACCAGCAATGAACCGCTCCAGAGTTCGCAAGCAAGCGCTCCGAGACCACCTATTTTAGCGGACCAGAGTCCGGTTGTTTAGTTCACTTCAGAGGTCTGTGTTCACACCGACCCAAATGATCCGCACCAAGCGGCTAAACGCACCAGGGTTCGATTCAACCGGACTATACGAGGCAGGTGTGAACGCACCCTAAGGAATGGAAAGCATTGTTATCCTTTCTTTATTTTAAGCGGTAGTTTATTTATCCCAAATTCAGTTTCTTACTGATCTTTACTTGTTTTGTTTCAACAGCTTATCCAAGTGTTTTAAACCAAGTATCGTAAACCAATGTTCCTAAAGTACTTTTGTTTGCCTAAACCTAAGCAATTTGTTTTCAATGATGACTGTAATCAGGGTACATTGAAGCGTGTCAGAAGCATGTCACTAACTGGAAATACTCGGTTCAGTTGGGAAATGATGCTGCCTCTGCCGAGCATGTATCCAGAGTATTTGCTCAGAAAACTGGTTCTTTTTTGGATGACGTTTTCCTTGGCTTCTCGGTGTAAATGACCCTTTGAAACAGATGTTTGTATTATTTTGGTTTCATTGATACTTCTTCAAAACCCCAATGATAACTTGCTGGGAATTCCTTCGACAATGAGCGTCTTTAAATGGACTTTGTAGAAAGGTGTGTTTAATATGCTTTCCAAATAATTCAGACATAGTACAGCTCCTCGTGATAATGTGGAACTCATTTCAGGTTTTGTGAAAAGAGCTTTATGTTTTGACACTTCAGAAACCATGTACAGTGTGCAGCATGTACTTCTTATGCACAGACAAAAGGAAGTTAGGGTTAGGGTCAGACCCTAGATGGAAAGAGGGTTCAGGATGTATTTTGTCCTTTTTCAACATTGCTGTCAGGTCTCTAATTGTATGTGACTTCACATTTGCACACATCCTGCTTTAGTTATTATACTACTGACCTGAAAAGGTGCAGGTCTGATGTATGTGTGTCTTGAAGGCATTATTCTGTTTGTTTCCTGAGCACCACTTCTATGGGTTGCATGATTACATAATTACTGTGACTGCACTGACACAATGACTCCTGCAATCTTTGCTTTTAGTTCCCTGCAATCTTCAATGTTACTCCATTCAAAGCTCACTTACTGTAAGTCACTCTGAATAAAAAAGTGTCAGCTGAAGTACTACAATGACTACAATGTAAGCACGATGACACACTCCAACAGATGGAAATGATGCAACATTAGTTTATCAAGGCAGGGTTTTCTCTCGCTCGTACACAATCCCACTTGGAAGCCTCCCAACACAATTCAAAGTCTATTACAATTGACCATTGAGAAGCTTTGATAGACTGGTTTGGTGCCTTGCTGTACAGTAGCTTCTCCTCCCTACATGCCTCTAATGTGGAATCGTCTATTCCCAGGCTCCTACTACCTTGAATTTCAATCATATTGTTTTTACTGTCTGAAGCGTGGTGATAATGATGTGAAAGAGATTGCCAAGGAAGCTCGGGGAACAGTGTCTCTCAGTGTTTGTTGACTGGTGGGCTTCTGATATCCTCAATGATAGGTGTCCTCAAACACCGTTATTACAGGGAAATCCACGTTGAGTCATACAGGAAAGAAAGACTGATCTTCTGTCAACAAATCAACAAAATATTCCATTGCTTTGTGTAGTGGATGCATATCGGTCAGTGTCAAGCTCACAGACGAACACCATTGCATTTCGTGGTGGTATTTAGACTTGTAATTCAACTCATGTTTCACAATTTAAATGTTTTTATAATGAGGCTGCAGTAGAAGGAAATGTTCGGTTTGAAGATTGATGAACCGAAAGACAAACTTCCAGTTGTTAATGCTGCCGATATATAAATAATGCACTGACATTACATTAGATTCCTTTACTGTCACTACGGCGAAATTCCAAGCATTTCCGATGGTGCAATCAGACATACCAGACCGTATGAGTATAGTGTTGACAATACAAGCTAAACAAATGTAATATATAATATACAAAGTGACTATAAATTGGACCTATGATACATTGAACAGTACGCTTACAAAACAATACAACATTACCATACAAATACAAGAACAATACGGTCAAAGCAGTACAAAATGTGTACACGTGAGTGAGTAAGTTATTGCACATGTATTTCATCAGTGCAGTGGATAATTACAAACCTAGAATAAAATATGTATTCTATAAAAACGGTATGAGGTAGAATATAAGGTGCAGTTGGATGTAAACATGTACTTAGTTGAGCATAAGTTCAGTTCCATTAGTGCTGTGATTGTACTTACACGTATTTCTTAGTGTTTGTCAGGTTTCAAACTGGGCAATATAAGGCACCCCTCGTCTCTCTGGGTGAGTTTGTACATGTGGTTATGTAACTGTCAGCCTTCGTCCTGCAGCAGTGCTATCAGAGCAAGGAGAAACAGCCACCACCCCAATCCCTCCCTCCAGCAGAGGATAGAGGACGGGGGTAACCGTTTACCAGCTGATGTTCCCAGCTGAACCAGAAAGCATTCGATTAAAAATAATGACTAGAAGTACTGACTAAATGTCCTTACTCAAGTGAAAGTAAAGAGGCTTTGAAATGTACTTCAGTAAAAAGTACCCATAACTAGCAGCTGCTTTAACGAGTACCTGACCTCCCTTTATATTAATAGAACAATAATGTCATTGTTAGCTAATGAATGTTTCCATGCTGAACAACGGCAACATGACAACGTTTCCATTGGTCCCTCTTCTTTAGAGAAGACCAGGAAATGATGGATACACGGATCGTGTTCAAATCAATAGGCACGCAATGACTCTAAAGAATAATGATCACGCACCAAACACACATTCAGACTAAAGGAACCAGCTGTTTGGAAAATGAGAGAAGTAGAAAGTACAGGTATTTGAGTTCAACATGTAAGAAGTAGAAAGTACAGGTATTTGAGTTCAACATGTAAGAAGTAGAAAGTACAGGTATTTGGGTTCAACATGAGAGAAGTAGAAAGTACAGGTATTAGAGTTCAATATGTAAGAAGTAGAAAGTACAGGTATTTGGGTTCAACATGTAAGAAGTAGAAAGTACAGGTATTTGAGTTCAACATGTAAGAAGTAGAAAGTACAGGTATTTGTGTTCAACATGTAAGAAGTAGAAAGTACAGGTATTTGGGTTGAACATGTAAGAAGTAGAAAGTACAGGTATTTGGGTTGAACATGTGAGAAGTAGAAAGTACAGGTATTAGAGTTCAATATGTAAGAAGTAGAAAGTACAGGTATTTGGGTTCAACATGTAAGAAGTAGAAAGTACAGGTATTTGTGTTCAACATGTAAGAAGTAGAAAGTACAGGTATTTGTGTTCAACATGTAAGAAGTAGAAAGTACAGGTATTTGTGTTCAACATGTAAGAAGTAGAAAGTACAGGTATTTGTGTTCAACATGTAAGAAGTAGAAAGTACAGGTATTTGTGTTCAATATGTAAGAAGCAGAAAGTACAGGTATTTGTGTTCAACATGTAAGAAGTAGAAAGTACAGGTATTTGAGTTCAACATGTAAGAAGTAGAAAGTACAGGTATTTGTGTTCAACATGTAAGAAGTAGAAAGTACAGGTATTTGAGTTCAACATGTAAGAAGTAGAAAGTACAGGTATTTGGGTTCAACATGTAAGAAGTAGAAAGTACAGATATTTGTGTTCAACATGTAAGAAGTAGAAAGTACAGGTATTTGTGTTCAACATGTAAGAAGTAGAAAGTACAGGTATTTGTGTTCAACATGTAAGAAGTAAAAGTAAAAAGTCGTCAGAAAAATAAGTAGTGGAGTAAAGTACTGATACCAGAGAAATATACTGTAGTACAGTAACGAAGTATTTGTACTCCACTACTTTCCACCTCTGCTATATGTAAGTATATAGTAAGTGTGAGTATTTCTAATTTCCCAGGGAATAGGATCGCATGATATGTCAAACTCAGAGTCAGAAAACCATGGTAATGAATGTTATTAAAAATGACTTTTTGGGTGTGATTCACAGATTGGATAAAAAAGTATTAATTTATGTTTATCGCCGGTTGGTTGCATAATTTGTTAATGTGCAAACTTTCTATTCAGCTGATTTTGTGTCAAAGACATTTTTTAAATGTATGTATGCTGGTGGCATTTTGTTGATTTGGCGTAATACGGTTCCAATTTCTCAAAATTAGGTTTAGGGTTAGCCTTTCTTATAAACAGCTTTATCTACACACAGTAATGCACTTTCCATACTTTGCTGTGCAGTTATTTCAACCCAAACCCTTTTTTAATAATCACAACCAAGTAGTTTTGTTTCCTGAGGTTCACCAAGTATTTAAAATGTAGTTATATAACCCAACCAAGTTGTTTCATTTGAAGAGGAAATGTATTTATTTACAAGACTTTATGCATGTAACGAGCGTTAATTGAAGCATCTGTTAACATTTATTAAAGAATGAATGAAAAAAATGAGCTTTTCGATAAAATAACATGTTGTATGAGAATACGTTGTAAATCAGGTAGTACAACATATATATATTTGAGAACAATACCTGTCTACTATAGCTGGCCAGAGAACATTTGGGAACAGAAAGTGAAATGTAAAAAGGATGCATGATGAAGAAACAAACTGGAGGTAGAAACTGGCAGAATGTGAACTTATCAACACTTATTTAACACCTAATGAAAAAAGCATCAGTCTACAGGGCTACTTTTTCACCTTTTTTCTGGCCCGACTAAATCGTGGTTCTAGGGCCAGGAACAACCAGGCTGAGTCGGGCTGAGTATGCTAAACTAGAGAGAGAATCGCTGGCAAGGGGGCTACAACTACAACAAGATGAACATATTTGACCGTGATTTAATTGTAATACACGTTTCAAAATGATGCCGAAGTAACAACATACTGATACCGGTTAGTAAAAACCATGAATTAATGCTTTGACAAGTCTGCAGACAGACGGCAGAGAAAACCCTTTTAAAATGCGTGCTTTCTAAATGTAGCTTGGCTAAGCTAACGTTATATATGCTCCGACCGTCCACACTCACAACAACGGCCTATACAGACATAAATAAACCAGCGACTGTATTCGCCATGACACAGGCAGTCTGTGGTTTGTACTTGTTTAACTTTTGTCTAGTTTCTGAACAGATATGAGGAGCTGTGAGCTCTGAGTGCTAAGAGCTAACGGCTGTGTTGTTTTTTGGGGCTCTCATTGAAGATGACGTCACGGCTCCGCCTACACTGCGTTACTATAGTAACTGCCCCAGTTCCTAAACTGTGATGGAAGCGCAGCATTAAAGTGAGCCGGGCCTAATAAGGCCTAACCAAACCGAGCGAGGCCTGCAGTGGAAACGCGCCATAATATTATCCTTTACTTGGTAAGAGAAAATGTTGATATTGAACAAGTTCACAAAGTCCTAAATCATTTTAAATGCCAGGGAAAGATAAACCTTTTTGTTCAATGTTTTTAATAAAAACCAATATTGACTGTTGCTATGAAATGTGTTAGAACCAACATTAATACCTCACCAAACTACAGGTGTCCTCTTTCATTTTGAGGAAACTGGAATGCGACTAAATCCACAAACTTCGGAAACAGACAATTTGAGGACTTGACATTGAACTCAGTGATGTCCTAATTAAGTTATTGATGTATGGTCTTATGTCCAACATATCTCTTGTACTGTCGGCTATTAATGAACATGAACTTCTGTAGTCCTTGAAACCTCGACTGGTATTTGTTTTTATCTTGAAGTTAGGTTATAGATTTTCTTGCCGGGTGTCAACAGGATTAATTGTATTCCATATAACAACTTATATTGGGGCTCGAGGACAAACGTGACAGGAAGCCTTTTGTATAAATCTGGAAACTTCTACTAGAGAGTACAGTGGAAAAACTCACATTTGAGAAGGAATAACCCTATGCCAAATGTAAAAGATAGATAATGTGGAGCAAGACGGTTATCACACGGCTACTTACTAAATAAACCCAAGAAAAAAATGGTCCGTTCCTCTGCTTACAAACAGCTGGAAGTGCAGCGACAGCAACGTAACTTAAAATGACAATGAATGAAAACTAATGTTTACCGTCCAAAGATTACCCTTAAATGACTGGACTTCTTTTATCAGATGAATGTGTCATAGTCCCTTAAACAGAGCCTTCTTTGCAACGGTCTGTTAGCAAAAACAACAACCTCTGGAATGTCCAAATGTACCAATCAGAATTGAGTATTCAACTAAGCCGTTTAATAAGTGACATTCATTTGCGGAGGAAAAATCGATAGCTCAAACAATAAGGCTAGACCAAAGGAGAACATCCTATTTTTAAGATTGTTATGCTCCAAACTATTCACATTTAATGGGTCCAAAATTCACAAAACTTAGTACACACATTGCTCTTATCATTGTAAATATATTTAAAATGGTCCTTCATTTACCCCGCCTACCTGAAAGTCGACCATTTTGAAGAACCTGAGCAGTTCACTGTTCATTAAACAAACGTATCTGCAGTGGCTCCATCGGAGACATTTGATGTCAGATGTAGCACATTACATTTAGGATAGAACAGAGTGAATGTATGCAGGGTTACATGGAGAGGGTGTGAGGTATACAACACTTACAGAGCGAATGTGTTTTTAAGGTGCCAGTGTGTGTGTTTGTGAGTGTGTATATGTGTGTGTTAGTTTTTGTAAGTGTGTGTGTGTGTATCATGCATGGAGCTGTTGAATGGGATTAGATATGGCTAACAGCTCAGCTCTGGCCCTAACTGGCTTGAACAAGGCACACACACACACACACACACACACACACACACACACACACATTTGTATAATATATCCTGCTATTTTTGTAAGGACTCTCACTGGTACTAAAGTAGTTACTTTACCTCCGTAAATCCTAAACCAATTCCTTCAATAAACAACAAAAAGTAATTCGAAAAATACATGCGGACCTTCCCAAATGAGAGAAAGTCTAATACGTTGTCCTCACAAAGAAAGTAACACAAGAAGTTATACACACACACACAGAGTCCTGGTTTGCTCTGATCACTGAAGCGGTTTGCAGTCTTTTGCTTTGCTTTAAAGCCTTTGCTAAAATTAGACCGCTGGATCCTCGCACATTATGCTAATTCTCCGGATCGAGATGTTGGTGACATCACGGTGACGTCTTCCCACCGGCTGACGTCACCGCGGCTATTTTGAGCATCCGAGTTGTGACATGGAGGCATATTACGATTTACATGAGTAATACAGCATGATAACCACTGGCAGGCTGCACAAGCACACACACACACACACACACACACACACACACACACACACACACACACACACACATACACACACACACACACATACACACACACTGATAGTTATTCCCCTGTAGCTGTTTTGCCAAGTTCCCAACACCACATGTTTTTTGCTGCTGGGCTCTCCCACGTGGGCAAAATGTGTGTGTGTGTGTGTGTGTGTGTGTGTGTGTGTGTGTGTGTGTGTGTGTGTGTGTGTGTGTGTGTGTGTGTGTGTGTGTGTGTGTTAGAAGTTAGATGAGAGTGTGTGTGTGAGAGCGAGCAGATCGTTTCTGCGTGGGTTAATACAGTGTGTGTGTGGGAAACACCCCACTTTGTGAGCAAGTGAGTGGGTGGGAGGCTGATCGATGAGTGTGTTCACTTTGTAGCTTGTTGAGCTGATGTGTGTGAGTGTGTGTGGGGGGGGGTTGCTGCACCAAACTGTAGTGTGTGTGTGTGTGTGTGTGTGTGTGTGTGTGTGTGTGTGTGTGTGTGTGTGTGTGTGTGTGTGTGTGTGTGTGTGTGTGTGTGTGTGTGTGTGTGTGTGTGTGTGAGTGTGAGTGTGTGTGTGTGTGTGTCTCCGGCTGACTTATGGTTTCATTAGCTGCGGCAGAGGAGAGCCTTGTAATTGTGGCTGAATTATAGAGGCGGGGGTGGACACCACCATGGGAGCTCCCCGGGTTCACACGCACGCACACACACACACACACATGCACACACACACACACACACACACACACACACACACACACACACACACACACACACACACACACACACACACACACACACACACCATTGCAGCAGAACCAGCCAAGCAGTGAAATGAAGAGTTGGTGAAAAGTGTAAGAGGGAGAAAGAAAAGAACATTTGTTTTAAAAGTGGTAAGTGACAGTTTGGTGTGTGTGTGTGTGTGTGTGTGTGTGTGTGTGTGTGTGTGTGTGTGTGTGTGTGTGTGTGTGTGTGTGTGTGTGTGTGTGTGTGTGTGTGTTGTGGTGTGTGTGTGTGTGTGTGTGTGTGTGTTTTAAGGGACTCTGGATCATTTGGATTGGACAGATTGCCTATATACTTGAAAACAAATTGTCCACATTATAGGTATAGGTAACATTTTTACAACCCTAATAAAGGCAGTCCAAACCAGCCCAACAGGAGTACACTTATGGCCACCTGCTGGTTAAAACTGCCATAATTGATCCTGAAAATGACACAAATGGACTCAGCATCCTCAATAACCTCCAACACCACTCCAACATTTTCCAAATCAGCCAAGCCATTGTTAAACGATGTGTCTGCATGGGCTATAATGCTAAGTAATGCTAACTTGTGCTAATGTCCCTACATATGCAGGTTAGCCGTTTCTATGTACTGGGGTCCCGTAGTATACATTTATTTCATAATCCATCTCCTCTCTGTGTGAGTCTCCCTCTCTCTCTCTCACCTCTCTTCTTGTCTCAGCGCCTGGAGGCCGGAGTATTTGGTTAAAAAATCCTCTTTTTAAACTCCTTTCCTTCTTTTTAAACTCCTTTCCTTCTTTTTAAAGCAGGAGAGCAGAGAGAGAAAGAGAGAGATGGCTGCAGGCGAGAAGTGAAGCCGGCAGTCTGCTTTTCATTCTCCTGCATTCATTACGCTTTCCTATAGTTTCTTTCACTTTCCGCCTGTAGTTTCTCTATTTTAGCTTCCCACTTTTGTTTAAGCCGAAGTCCTGACGGTCGCAGTCTCACTATAACTTCTATCATTTAATCAGTTTCAGATCTTGTAGTAAAAGTAGGAGAACCAAAGTGTACTTGTGTAGAAGTCCTAAGCATTCAAAATTAAACTACAACATCGTAACAAATAGCAGTAGCAGATATGTTAAAATCTCTTCAGCTTCCTGTGACCTTATTTCAGGATAACAACCAAAAACACTTTCAGAAAACCATTGACTTCCAAACCAGGGGACAGGAAGTTACTAAGACTCACTGTACAGTACATCATGGTTAAGGACTCATTCCTGCACCTCTCAATAACGACTTAATAGTGGTGTTAAGGGAAATGGACAATAAAAAAATTGATAAAAATTACAACCTTTGCTATCATTCATCATCTCCAGGATAAAGTATGTGTGTGTGTGTGTGTGTGTGTGTGTGTGTGTGTGTGTGTGTGTGTGTGTGTGTGTGTGTGTGTGTGTGTGTGTGTGTGTGTGGTGTGTGTGGGTGTGGTGTGTGTGTGTGTGGTGTGTGTGTGTGTGTGTGTGTGTGTGTGACAAGGTATTTTCGCTTACGCCGTAGAAAGACCATGTGTGTCAGTGTGTGGTTACTGGTTAGTATGAGAGGCTTTCCACCTTGAATTTGCTCCGACAGCACATGTGAATAAAGAAGAGGAGATGGGATTAAAACAAATACAATAGAGGAGGAGGAGGAGGAGGAGGAGAGGAGGAGGAGGAGGAGGAGG
>NW_022991772.1:0-23540 GCF_902827175.1 Gymnodraco acuticeps
TAGAACCACTCCGGAGCCTGGTCCTTCAACCATAGAACCAGCTCCAGAGCCTGGTCCTTCAACCATAGAACCACTCCGGAGCCTGGTCCTTCAACCATAGAACCAGCTCCGGAGCCTGGTCCTTCAACCATAGAACCAGCTCCAGCCTGGTCCTTCAACCATAGAACCAGCTCCGGAGCCTGGTCCTTCAACCATAGAACCAGCTCCGGAGCCTGGTCCTTCAACCATAGAACCAGCTCCGGAGCCTGGTCCTTCAACCATAGAACCAGCTCCGGAGCCTGGTCCTTCAACCATAGAACCAGCTCCGGAGCCTGGTCCTTCAACCATAGAACCAGCTCCGGAGCCTGGTCCTTCAACCATAGAACCAGCTCCGGAGCCTGGTCCTTCAACCATAGAACCAGCTCCGGAGCCTGGTCCTTCAACCATAGAACCAGCTGGAGCCTGGTCCTTCAACCATAGAACCAGCTCCGGAGCCTGGTCCTTCAACCATAGAACCAGCTCCGGAGCCTGGTCCTTCAACCATAGAACCAGCTCCGGAGCCTGGTTCCTTCAACATAGATAGAACCACCTCCGGAGCCTGGTCCTTCAACCATAGAACCAGCTCCAGAACCTGGTCCTTCAACCATAGAACCACCTCCGGAGCCTGGTCCTTCAACCATAGAACCAGCTCCGGAGCCTGGTCCTTCAACCATAGAACCAGCTCCAGAACCTGGTCCTTCAACCATAGAACCACCTCCGGAGCCTGGTCCTTCAACCATAGAACCAGCTCCGGAGCCTTGTCCTTCAACCATAGAACCAGCTCCGGAGCCTGGTCCTTCAACCATAGAACCAGCTCCGGAGCCTGGTCCTTCAACCATAGAACCAGCTCCGGAGCCTGGTCCTTCAACCATAGAACCAGCTCCGGAGCCTTGTCCTTCAACCATAGAACCAGCTCCGGAGCCTGGTCCTCAACCATAGAACCAGCTCGGAGCCTGGTCCTTCAAACCATAGAACCACATCCGGGCCTGGTCCTTCACTTCAACCATAGAACCAGCTCCGGAGCCTGGTCCTTCAACCATAGAACCAGCTCCGGAGCCTGGTCCTTCAAACCATAGAACCAGCTCCAGAGCCTGGTCCTTCAACCATAGAACCAGCTCCGGAGCCTGGTCCTTCAACCATAGAACCAGCTTCCGGAGCCTGGTCCTTCAACCATAGAACCAGCTCCGGAGCCTGGTCCTTCAAACCATAGAACCAGCTCCGGAGCCTGGTCCTTCAACCATAGAACCAGCTCCGGAGGCCTGGTCTTTCAACCATAGAGCCAGCTCCGGAGCCTGGTCCTTCAACCATAGAACCAGCTCCGGGCCTGGTCCTTCAAACCATAGAAACCAGCTCCGGAGCCTGGTCCTTCAACCATAGAAACCACCTCCGGAGCCTGGTCCTTCAACCATAGAACCAGCTCCGGAGCCTGGTCCTTCAACCATAGAACCAGCGCAGCCAGATGAACCCCAGCAGCAGCTCTGCGGCCGCAGAGGCTGTCAAAGCCGCCGCCGCCGGCATCGTTGACCCGAAACAGGCTGGTTCCGACTTTATGGAGGTTTGTTGTCGGGACATTGAGACGGGACAATAAAAGCTTATTTGGGCAAAGAGAAGGTACTTCAATGCAGAATGGTACAAAAACAGAGAGTGGTTAATTATTTGCAAAACCACTAAACGAGCCTTCTGTGAAATATGCAGATGTGATGCTGTCAAACGGCTCGTAACTTTCTCCAAATGTGGAGATGACAGCTTTGTAAATACCGAGTTAATAACTGGAACTTTTCACAGAGCTGACTTCAGTCAAACACCAGTCAACATTCAGCTTGTCAAACAAGAGCGTAGCAGGAAACGAGGAGAGATGGAACTATGTGTGGGTCTGTGTAGTTTCAGTTACAGGAAAGGAGTGAGCAGAGGGTCGAGTTGTCCATTCTTCTTCTGTTTTCTCTGACTATCTTCCTCCTGAACACCCTCTCAGACTTTCATTTGCTCGCGCTACTAAAGAGACACGTTACCGGGGAAACCAAACAATGGTGTAGCTGTATTGAAGTGCGAGTGGAAACAGTAACATTTGGTGCGTTATGTTAGAATGAAACAAATCAGATTTAGTCAGAAATCGGGAGAAATGCGGGATAAATATGACCCCGGGAGGACAAGGGAGTCTCCCCCCCACTTCTGAAATGAATCCGGCACCGCTGCTCAGAATTCAGATATTTTTTGGAAAATCTAGTCATCCTGACTTTTTCCAAAATTCTGAAATATTTTCACAACATTTCAAAATCATGATAATTTTCTTGAAATGTCAGATTCCCAACTTTTTTTCTCAACATACAGATTTTTTTATAAAAATGTCAATATTATGACTTGTCTAAAAATCTCTAAATTCTGCTTTTTCTCTATTTTCAAAATCCTGACGTTTAAAAAAAACGCATCATTTGGGTATTTTTCTCAAAATTCTGCCTTTTTTCTAAAATTCAGATATTTCAAAAATCTCCAAATTCTGAATTCTTCTGAGGATCTCAAAGCGCTCAGGAGAAACCATGTTCTGATCGCCAGCCACAGGATGTTATGAAACATGTCACTTCCTGCCACATTCACCGGAGGGATGAACATGATGGAGAATGAAACATGTCACTTCCTGCCACGTTTAACTGAGCCATGTGTCAGCTGCCTCAGCTCAGGTGAACATGATGGAGAATGAAACATGTCACTTCCTGCCACGTTTAACTGAGCCATGTGTCAGCTGCCTCAGCTCAGGTGAACATGATGGAGAATGAAACATGTCACTTCCTGCCACGTTTAACTGAGCCATGTGTCAGCTGCCTCAGCTCAGGTGAACATGATGGAGGATGAAACATGTCACTTCCTGCCACGTTTAACTGAGCCATGTGTCAGCTGCCTCAGCTCAGGTGAACATGATGGAGAATGAAACATGTCACTTCCTGCCACGTTTAACTGAGCCATGTGTCAGCTGCCTCAGCTCAGGTGAACATGATGGAGAATGAAACATGTCACTTCCTGCCAAGTTTAACTGAGCCATGTGTCAGCTGCCTCAGCTCAGGTGAACATGATGGAGAATGAAACATGTCACTTCCTGCCACGTTTAACTGAGCCATGTGTCAGCTGCCTCAGCTCAGGTGAACATGATGGAGAATGAAACATGTCACTTCCTGCCATGTTTAACTGAGCCATGTGTCAGCTGCCTCAGCTCAGGTGAACATGATGGAGGATGAAACATGTCACTTCCTGCCACGTTTAACTGAGCCATGTGTCAGCTGCCTCAGCTCAGGTGAACATGATGGAGAATGAAACATGTCACTTCCTGCCACGTTTAACTGAGCCATGTGTCAGCTGCCTCAGCTCAGGTGAACATGATGGAGGATGAAACATGTCACTTCCTGCCACGTTTAACTGAGCCATGTGTCAGCTGCCTCAGCTCAGGTGAACATGATGGAGAATGAAACATGTCACTTCCTGCCATGTTTAACTGAGCCATGTGTCAGCTGCCTCAGCTCAGGTGAACATGATGGAGAATGAAACATGTCACTTCCTGCCACGTTTAACTGAGCCATGTGTCAGCTGCCTCAGCTCAGGTGAACATGATGGAGAATGAAACATGTCACTTCCTGCCACGTTTAACTGAGCCATATGTCAGCTGCCTCAGCTCAGGTGAACATGATGGAGAATGAAACATGTCACTTCCTGCCACGTTTAACTGAGCCATGTGTCAGCTGCCTCAGCTCAGGTGAACATGATGGAGAATGAAACATGTCACTTCCTGCCACGTTTAACTGAGCCATGTGTCAGCTGCCTCAGCTCAGGTGAACATGATGGAGAATGAAACATGTCACTTCCTGCCACGTTTAACTGAGCCATGTGTCAGCTGCCTCAGCTCAGCTGAACATGATGGAGGATGAAACATGTCACTTCCTGCCACGTTTAACTGAGCCATGTGTCAGCTGCCTCAGCTCAGGTGAACATGATGGAGGATGAAACATGTCACTTCCTGCCACGTTTAACTGAGCCATGTGTCAGCTGCCTCAGCTCAGGTGAACATGATGGAGAATGAAACATGTCACTTCCTGCCACGTTTAACTGAGCCATGTGTCAGCTGCCTCAGCTCAGGTGAACATGATGGAGGATGAAACATGTCACTTCCTGCCACGTTTAACTGAGCCATGTGTCAGCTGCCTCAGCTCAGGTGAACATGATGGAGAATGAAACATGTCACTTCCTGCCACGTTTAACTGAGCCATGTGTCAGCTGCCTCAGCTCAGGTGAACATGATGGAGAATGAAACATGTCACTTCCTGCCAAGTTTAACTGAGCCATGTGTCAGCTGCCTCAGCTCAGGTGAACATGATGGAGGATGAAACATGTCACTTCCTGCCAAGTTTAACTGAGCCATGTGTCAGCTGCCTCAGCTCAGGTGAACATGATGGAGAATGAAACATGTCACTTCCTGCCACGTTTAACTGAGCCATGTGTCAGCTGCCTCAGCTCAGGTGAACATGATGGAGAATGAAACATGTCACTTCCTGCCACGTTTAACTGAGCCATGTGTCAGCTGCCTCAGCTCAGGTGAACATGATGGAGGATGAAACATGTCACTTCCTGCCACGTTTAACTGAGCCATGTGTCAGCTGCCTCAGCTCAGGTGAACATGATGGAGGATGAAACATGTCACTTCCTGCCACGTTTAACTGAGCCATGTGTCAGCTGCCTCAGCTCAGGTGAACATGATGGAGAATGACACATGTCACTTCCTGCCATGTTTAACTGAGCCATGTGTCAGCTGCCTCAGCTCAGGTGAACATGATGGAGAATGAAACATGTCACTTCCTGCCACGTTTAACTGAGCCATGTGTCAGCTGCCTCAGCTCAGGTGAACATGATGGAGAATGAAACATGTCACTTCCTGCCACGTTTAACTGAGCCATATGTCAGCTGCCTCAGCTCAGGTGAACATGATGGAGAATGAAACATGTCACTTCCTGCCACGTTTAACTGAGCCATGTGTCAGCTGCCTCAGCTCAGGTGAACATGATGGAGAATGAAACATGTCACTTCCTGCCACGTTTAACTGAGCCATGTGTCAGCTGCCTCAGCTCAGCTGAACATGATGGAGGATGAAACATGTCACTTCCTGCCACGTTTAACTGAGCCATGTGTCAGCTGCCTCAGCTCAGGTGAACATGATGGAGAATGAAACATGTCACTTCCTGCCACGTTTAACTGAGCCATGTGTCAGCTGCCTCAGCTCAGGTGAACATGATGGAGAATGAAACATGTCACTTCCTGCCACGTTTAACTGAGCCATGTGTCAGCTGCCTCAGCTCAGGTGAACATGATGGAGGATGAAACATGTCACTTCCTGCCACGTTTAACTGAGCCATGTGTCAGCTGCCTCAGCTCAGGTGAACATGATGGAGAATGAAACATGTCACTTCCTGCCACGTTTAACTGAGCCATGTGTCAGCTGCCTCAGCTCAGGTGAACATGATGGAGGATGAAACATGTCACTTCCTGCCACGTTTAACTGAGCCATGTGTCAGCTGCCTCAGCTCAGGTGAACATGATGGAGAGACTGAAGATGGCAGGATAAATAATACATAGAATCCCAGCCAACATGAATCATCCTTCCAGTATCAATGGAACATTAAATTAAGACTTTTCAAACACTTTCATATAAATCGTTGGTGAAAGCTTTGCAAAGTAAGAAGTTACACACATATATACAGTATACTTGTGTCTATATACTCGTATACAGAAGGATTATTCTTGTACATGTTTTGATTCGTTTTAACATTTCAGAAAAGGCTTTAATGCATCTGACTGAATTGTCTCGGATAGATGATATTACTCTCAGTCCAGTTCATCAGTCCAGTTCATCAGTCCAGCTCATCAGTCCAGTTCATCAGTCCAGTTCATCAGTCCAGTTCATCAGTCCAGAACATCAGTCCAGTTCATCAGTCCAGAACATAAGTCCAGTTCATGAGTCAAGTTCATCAGTCCAGTTCATCAGTCCAGTTCATCAGTCCAGTTCATCAGTCCAGAACATCAGTCCAGTTCATCAGTCCAGTTCATCATTCCAGAACATCAGTCCAAAACATCAATCCAGCTCATCAGTCCAGTTCATCAGTCCAGAACATCAGTCCAGCTCATCACTCCAGTTCATCAGTCCAGTTCATCAGTCCAGTTCATCGGAACATCAGTCCAGTTCATCAGTCCAGAACATCAGTCCAGTTCATCTGTCCAGTTCATCAGTCCAGAACATTAGTCCAGTTCATCAGTCCAGTTTATCAGTCCAGTTCATCAGTCCAGTTCATCAGTCAAGAACATCAGTCCAGTTCATCAGTCCAGAACATCAGTCCAGTTCATCAGTCCAAAACATTAGTCCAGTTCATCAGTCCAGTTCATCAGTCCAGCTCATCAGTCCAGTTCATCAGTCCAGAACATCAGTCCAGTTCATCAGTCCAGAACATTAGTCCAGCTCATCAGTCCAGTTCATCAGTCCAGAACATCAGTCCAGTTCATCAGTCCAGTTCATCAGTCCAGTTCATCAGTCCAGAACAACAGTCCAGAACATCAGTACAGAACATCAGTCCAGAACATTAGTCCAGCTCATCAGTTCAGTTCATCAGTCCAGTTCATCAGTCCAGTTCATCAGTCCAGTTCATCAGTCCAGAACATCTGTCCAGAACATTAGTCCAGTTCATCAGTCCAGAACATCAGTCCAGCTCATCAGTCCAGTTCATCAGTCCAGTTCATCAGTCCAGAACATCAGTCAAGAACATCAGTCCTGTTAATCAGTCCAGTTCATCAGTCCAGTTCATCAGTCCAGTTCATCAGTCCAGAACATCAGTCCAGTTCATCAGTCCAGAACATAAGTCCAGTTCATGATCCCAGTTCATCAGTCCAGTTCATCAGTCCAGTTCATCAGTCCAGTTCATCAGTCCAGAACATCAGTCCAGTTCATCATTCCAGAACATCATTCCAAAACATCAGTCCAGCTCATCAGTCCAGTTCATCAGTCCAGAACATCAGTCCAGCTCATCAGTCCAGTTCATCAGTCCAGTTCATCAGAACATCAGTCCAGTTCATCAGTCCAGAACATCAGTCCAGTTCATCTGTCCAGTTCATCAGTCCAGAACATTAGTCCAGTTCATCAGTCCAGTTCATCAGTCCAGTTCATCAGTCCAGTTCATCAGTCAAGAACATCAGTCCAGTTCATCAGTCCAGAACATCAGTCCAGAACATTAGTCCAGTTCATCGGTCCAGAACATCAGTCAAGAACATCAGTCCTGTTAATCAGTCCAGAACATCAGTCCAGTTCATCAGTCCAGAACATCAGTCCAGTTCATCAGTCCAGAACATAAGTCCAGTTCATGAGTCCAGTTCATCAGTCCAGAACATCAGTCCAGTTCATCAGTCAAGAACATTAGTCCAGCTCATCAGTCCAGTTCATCAGTCCAGAACATCAGTCCAGTTCATCAGTCCAGTTCATCAGTCCAGTTCATCAGTCCAGAACAACAGTCCAGATCATCAGTACAGAACATCAGTCCAGAACATTAGTCCAGCTCATCAGTTCAGTTCATCAGTCCAGTTCATCAGTCCAGTTCATCAGTCCAGTTCATCAGTCCAGAACATCAGTCCAGAACATCAGTCCAGAACATTAGTCCAGTTCATCAGTCCAGAACATCAGTCCAGTTCATCAGTCAAGAACATCAGTCCAGTTCATCAGTCCAGTTCATCAGTCCAGAACATCAGTCCAGTTCATCAGTCCAGTTCATCAGTCCAGTTCATCAGTCCAGTTCATCAGTCCAGAACAACAGTCCAGAACATCAGTACAGAACATCAGTCCAGAACATTAGTCCAGCTCATCAGTTCAGTTCATCAGTCCAGTTCATCAGTCCAGTTCATCAGTCCAGAACATCAGTCCCGTTCATCAGTCCAGAACATCAGTCCAGTTCATGAGTCCAGTTCATCAGTCCAGTTCATCAGTCCAGTTCATCAGTCCAGAACATCAGTCCAGTTCATCAGTCCAGTTCATCAGTCCAGAACATCAGTCCAGTTCATTATTCCAGAACATCAGTCTAGAACATCAGTCCAGCTCATCAGTCCAGTTCATCGGTCCAGAACATCAGTCCAGCTCATCAGTCCAGAACATCAGTCCAGCTCATCAGTCCAGTTCATCAGTCCAGTTCATCAGTCCAGTTCATCAGAACATCAGTCCAGTTCATCAGTCCAGTTCATCAGTCCAGTTCATCAGTCAAGAACATCAGTCCAGTTCATCAGTCCAGAACATCAGTCCAGTTCATCAGTCCAGAACATCAGTCCAGGTCATCAGTCCAGAACATCAGTCCAGCTCATCAGTCCAGTTCATCAGTCCAGAACATCAGTCTAGTTCATCAGTCCAGTTCATCAGTCCAGTTCATCAGTCCAGAACATCAGTCCAGTTCATCAGTCCAGTTCATCAGTCCAGAACATCAGTCCAGTTCATCAGTCCAGAACATTAGTCCAGCTCATCAGTCCAGTTCATCAGTCCAGTTCATCAGTCAAGAACATCAGTCCAGTTCATCAGTCCAGAACATCAGTCCAGTTCATCAGTCCAAAACATTAGTCCAGTTCATCAGTCCAGAACATCAGTCCAGCTCATCAGTCCAGTTCATCAGTCCAGAACATTAGTCCAGCTCATCAGTCCAGTTCATCAGTCCAGAACATCAGTCCAGTTCATCAGTCCAGTTCATCAGTCCAGTTCATCAGTCCAGAACAACAGTCCAGAACATCAGTACAGAACATCAGTCCAGAACATTAGTCCAGCTCATCAGTTCAGTTCATCAGTCCAGTTCATCAGTCCAGTTCATCAGTCCAGTTCATCAGTCCAGAACATCTGTCCAGAACATTAGTCCAGTTCATCAGTCCAGAACATCAGTCCAGCTCATCAGTCCAGTTCATCAGTCCAGTTAATCAGTCCAGAACATCAGTCAAGAACATCAGTCCTGTTAATCAGTCCAGTTCATCAGTCCAGTTGATCAGTCCAGTTCATCAGTCCAGAACATCAGTCCAGTTCATCAGTCCAGAACATAAGTCCAGTTCATGATCCCAGTTCATCAGTCCAGTTCATCAGTCCAGTTCATCAGTCCAGTTCATCAGTCCAGTTCATCAGTCCAGAACATCAGTCCAGTTCATCATTCCAGAACATCATTCCAAAACATCAGTCCAGCTCATCAGTCCAGTTCATCAGTCCAGAACATCAGTCCAGCTCATCAGTCCAGTTCATCAGTCCAGTTCATCAGAACATCAGTCCAGTTCATCAGTCCAGAACATCAGTCCAGTTCATCTGTCCAGTTCATCAGTCCAGAACATTAGTCCAGTTCATCAGTCCAGTTCATCAGTCCAGTTCATCAGTCCAGTTCATCAGTCAAGAACATCAGTCCAGTTCATCAGTCCAGAACATCAGTCCAGAACATTAGTCCAGTTCATCGGTCCAGAACATCAGTCAAGAACATCAGTCCTGTTAATCAGTCCAGAACATCAGTCCAGAACATCAGTCCAGTTCATCAGTCCAGAACATCAGTCCAGTTCATCAGTCAAGAACATTAGTCCAGCTCATCAGTCCAGTTCATCAGTCCAGAACATCAGTCCAGTTCATCAGTCCAGTTCATCAGTCCAGTTCATCAGTCCAGAACAACAGTCCAGAACATCAGTACAGAACATCAGTCCAGAACATTAGTCCAGCTCATCAGTTCAGTTCATCAGTCCAGTTCATCAGTCCAGTTCATCAGTCCAGTTCATCAGTCCAGAACATCAGTCCAGAACATCAGTCCAGAACATTAGTCCAGTTCATCAGTCCAGAACATCAGTCCAGTTCATCAGTCAAGAACATCAGTCCATTTCATCAGTCCAGTTCATCAGTCCAGAACATCAGTCCAGTTCATCAGTCCAGTTCATCAGTCCAAAACATCAGTCCAGAACATCAGTCCAGAACATCAGTACAGAACATCAGTCCAGTTCATCAGTCCAGTTCATCAGTCCAAAACATCAGTCCAGTTCATCAGTCCAGTTCATCAGTCAAGAACATTAGTCCAGCTCATCAGTCCAGTTCATCAGTCCAGAACATCAGTCCAGTTCATCAGTCCAGTTCATCAGTCCAGTTCATCAGTCCAGAACAACAGTCCAGAACATCAGTACAGAACATCAGTCCAGAACATTAGTCCAGCTCATCAGTTCAGTTCATCAGTCCAGTTCATCAGTCCAGTTCATCAGTCCAGTTCATCAGTCCAGAACATCAGTCCAGAACATCAGTCCAGAACATTAGTCCAGTTCATCAGTCCAGAACATCAGTCCAGTTCATCAGTCAAGAACATCAGTCCAGTTCATCAGTCCAGAACAACAGTCCAGAACATCAGTACAGAACATCAGTCCAGAACATTAGTCCAGCTCATCAGTTCAGTTCATCAGTCCAGTTCATCAGTCCAGTTCATCAGTCCAGAACATCAGTCCCGTTCATCAGTCCAGAACATCAGTCCAGTTCATGAGTCCAGTTCATCAGTCCAGTTCATCAGTCCAGTTCATCAGTCCAGAACATCAGTCCAGTTCATCAGTCCAGTTCATCAGTCCAGAACATCAGTCCAGTTCATTATTCCAGAACATCAGTCCAGAACATCAGTCCAGCTCATCAGTCCAGTTCATCAGTCCAGAACATCAGTCCAGCTCATCAGTCCAGAACATCAGTCCAGCTTATCAGTCCAGTTCATCAGTCCAGTTCATCAGTCCAGTTCATCAGAACATCAGTCCAGTTCATCAGTCCAGTTCATCAGTCCAGTTCATCAGTCAAGAACATCAGTCCAGTTCATCAGTCCAGAACATCAGTCCAGTTCATCAGTCCAGAACATCAGTCCAGGTCATCAGTCCAGAACATCAGTCCAGCTCATCAGTCCAGTTCATCAGTCCAGAACATCAGTCCAGTTCATCAGTCCAGTTCATCAGTCCAGTTCATCAGTCCAGAACATCAGTCCAGTTCATCAGTCCAGTTCATCAGTCCAGTTCATCAGTCCAGAACACCAGTCCAGTTCATCATTCCAGTTCATCAGTCCAGTTCATCAGAACATCAGTCCAGAACATCAGTCCAGTTCATCAGTCCAGAACATCAGTCCAGTTCACCAGTCCAGCCTCCCAGTGGTTAGGCGAAGTACCCCCACAGGAACACGTTGATGGTCAGCAGCAGCAGGGCATTTATATTGCAGACGTTCCTCCAGAGCGGTGCTTCCTGCAGGGAGTTCAGCTCGAGGCCTTCAGGCTCCGCAGCCTCAGAGCCGGGAGCATTCAGACCGCAGAGCCTCAGTGCAGCCCTCCTCCACCAGGAGGTCACCGGGCCAGAAGTCACCGGGCCAGAGGTCATCGGGTCAGAGGTCACCGGGCCAGAGGTCACCGGGCCAGAGGTCACCGGGCCAGAGGTCACCTGGGGAGCTGTGAGGTCGAGGCGAGGCTCCTGGCTGTGTCTGGACCACCAGGTGAGCCTGTAGAGCTGCAGAGAGAGGGGCTACTTTAATAATATACCTTCTAATGTCAACCTCTGTTTACAGGCTTCACGTCCTCATTAAGAACATCAGTTACTCTATGTGCACCAACAGTTTGACCTTCAACCTTCTTTTGACCTGAGGACCCCCTGATACGCCACGCCCCCCTCCCTCTGTATTTCACGATGCAACCCAGACTCTACCCCGGGTCTTTCTGCAGACAGTATCTCTGTATGACTGAGAAATACAATACAGCAGCTTAAATTCTTTATTCACACACTAATTTCTGACTACCATGAGAAGTGTTGGGACCATTAGATACAGAGAGCACAAGATGAACATCATTACCTCTACTGTGGACAATTTACTTAACAAATAAACAAGCAATCCGTCCAAATGACCCCCTAAATCTTCTACATTGACCCTACATTCATTTAACTACTGAAAATCAGTCCACTGAGACCCTGAACAATGTCAGAAATTGAGTCAGCATCCTCAATAACCCCCAGGACCCCTCAGAACTGTCCAAATCAGCCAATCCACAGCCCACCTAGGCTATAATGCTAATGAATGCTAACACAACTGATGCTAACTGTGTAAATGTCCCAACATATGCAGGTTAGCATCCAGCAGTCTCTATGTGCTGGAGGCCCTACTATACATTTCTATCAGAACTATTTGGGGTCTCAACATGTCCGGGGGTCAGGACTCTATGAGCTGCAAACACACTGTGAGGTCACAAAGAGTACATGTTTGTGGATGTATGTTCCTCACATGTTCTTCGGGGATGGGGGGCGTGGCCAGACTGACAGCAGCGATGATGAGGCAGGTGAGAGCCAGCAGGATCAGGGCAAAGTGCAGATAGTGGACCTGAGCCAGGAGCGCAGGCCGGCCGTCAGGCTGTCCGCAGGCCGGAGCTTTGAAACTGAACTCCAGAACCATCCGGACCAGTCCCACCAGCAGCCCCCCCATCAGCCCCCAGAACGCACCCTGAGGAGCACATGGACACATTAAAGAGTCACTGAGGCTGGGGACATTATAACACTATATCAAGTAGAACAATAACCCTGGTTTACTTTACACAAGAGAACCTCTGGAGAAATGTCCTCTGTTCTAACTGGTTACTGGGGACCAAGATGTGGAACCAGTTTGGACATGTCAGTAAACAAATTAAAGAAAATAATTCCTCCTTACTGACTCTAAAACGACCCATGTTGTATTTTTGCTTTATTATCTTCTCAGAGTTACAGAAAGGGTAGTTTACATCGGCAGAGTTATATCAAACTGGCGAGTGTGTGTGTGTGTGTGTTTACCTGCTCGTTAGCACGGGGCCACAGGATGGCCATCAGGAAGACCGCGGTGATGGGAGGAGCCAGAAAGCTGGTCACTGATTGGATGTAATCGAACAGCTGTCCACTGTTGGCTGTCTGGATGACGGGTATCCACATCAGACTCACACACACCATGACCAGGACGAACACCCTAACATTAACACACATAACACATGTTACATACATGTATATAACACATATAAAAACACATGTATACAACCCAACCCACTCTCTTCAGCCTGCGTACAAATGACATGACTTTACACATTGGAAATGAGTGCAATAGGTACGCAGAAGTCCGATTGTGCGTGCACATGATACGCCAACCATTCCCATTGAGTTCTGAGTCTTGCGTGCATATGATACGCCAATGGATACGTCCAAATAGCGGTCGGGTCTTGGAAGACCGGAAGCTGTGTGGTTCATAAAAACATGATCTTACTCAATATCAAGCCACGATTATTTAATTTATTATAAATCGTATAATGTCGGACTTTTTTTGCCTTCCGCGAGGAAAATAAATGTGGCTCAGAGCCTTAGAATACTGAAATCTGTATTTTTTTAAACATGTTTTTCCTTCCATTTGTTATTCTTTTCTAAATAACACACTGTTATTTACTCAACAATAATACACAATTATCCTTGTGTTTATTTATTTGTTTAATTCTATAATATTGGGCTTTTTTGCTGTCCGTCAGGAACTGAATTTCAAAATAAGTCACCGGAAACAGACCTAAGCAATACACACCGACGAACTGATTACCCAGGATCCTCAGCTATGGTTCAAGCTCGGTGATTGGATGTTTTAGCCGCAATGCACTTTGGGATATGGGGTTTCTGTGATATGAAATAACTATCAACAGAATTGCGTTGCCAAGGCAACAGCTTGGGGTGAAAAGATTTCCGGTCTCGAAGTTTGCATAGTAATCTACAGCCACACAAGCCTCCCCTGCCGAGTATGTACCTCACCAACGCCAGGTCCATAGTGCACAAAACGGACGATCTGGAATTACAACTCGCCGGAAACAACTACGTTCGTGACTGTTGTTTACTTGTGATCACGGAGACCTGGCTTCATCCACAAATCCCCGATGCTAGCGTGCAGCTAGCAGGCCGCACACTACTTAGCTGGGACAGAAACAAAGACTCTTGTAAGAGCCGAGGAAGGGGGGGGGGGGTCTCTGTATGTACGTACATAAGAACTGGTGTAATAACGGCATCATCATTGACCATCACTGCTCTCCTGACTGTGTATATACCACCACAAGCTAACATCAACACTGCACTCTCCCTCCTGCTAAACACCATCAACCACCAACAGCAAGCTCACCCCAATGGCGTTCACATTGTTGCAGGAGATTTCAATAAGGCCAACCTAAAATCTGTTCTGCCTAAATTCTACCAGCATGTCAAGTGTCCGACCAGAGGGAAAAACACTCTTGATCATGTGTACTCCAACATCAAGCACGCATACAGAGCCATACCTCTCCCCCACCTAGGCCTGTCAGATCATATCTCCCTGCTACTGACCCCTTCATACACCCCCCTTAGACGGAGAACAAGTCCAACAAGAAAGTCTGTTACAACCTGGCCTGAGGATGCACTCACTCAGCTTCAGGACTGCTTTGAACACACCCAGTGGGATGTATTTGAACACCAGCAACAGGACCTGGCAACCTACACAGAGATGGTACTGTCCTACATGAAATACTGTATCGACAACGTCACTATGGTAAAAAGCATCAGGGTTTACCCAAACCAGAAACCCTGGATGACTGGCCGGGTCCACATGCTGCTCAAGGCCCATGACTCAGCCTTCAGGTCAGGGGACAGAGCTCTCTACAGTGCTGCTCGAGCCGACCTGAAGAGAGGAATTACAAAAGCCAAGACAGACTACAAAAAAAGGATTGAGGACCACCTCAAAAGCAACAACCCTAGGCAGGTGTGGCAGGGCATTAAGAACATTACCAACTACAGGGGGTGTGACACGGCAACTGGGGACTCAAGCGTGTCGCTAGCAGAGGAACTGAACTGCTTCTTTACTCGCTTCGAGACACCACAGCAGCAATCAGCAACTCCACCCCAGCCCCCAACCGCTCCCAGCACCCCCCCACTTACTTTGGAGGAGCATGATGTGAGACGGGTGCTCAAAGCACTGAACCCCAGGAAGGCTGCTGGTCCAGATGGAGTACCTGGGAAGGTGCTCAGAGCGTGTGCCAACCAGCTCTCACAGGTCTTCACCAGCATTTTTAATCTCTCCCTGAAACTCGCTGTTATCCCACCTTGCCTTAAAACTGCCACTATCATTCCTGTTCCTTAGAAAGCAACCACAGACAGCCTTAATGACTACCGCCCCATTGCACTCACACCTGTGATCATGAAGTGTTTTGAGAAGCTGGTGTTACATCACATAAAGGCCTGCCTTCCCCCCACCCTCGACCCACACCAGTTTGCCTACAGAGCAAATAGATCCACTGAAGACGCCATAGCTCTCCACTCTGCACTGAGCCACCTGGAGCATTGTGGGAGCTACGTCAGATTGCTCTTTATTGACTACAGCTCAGCGTTCAACACAATCATCCCGGACATTCTAGTTTGCAAACTATCAAACCTAGGCTTTCCCTCACCCACCTGTTCCTGGATCAAAGATGTCCTCACTAACCGCCCCCAGCGTGTGAGACTTAGCCCCCATCACTCCTCCACCCGCACTCTCAGCACCGGCTCTCCTCAGGGCTGTGTGCTGAGCCCTCTCCTGTACTCGCTCTACACCCACAACTGCAGTCCAGCCCACCAGAGAACATCATCGTCAAGTTTGCTGACGACACCACTGTGGTGGGGCTCATCTCAGGAGGAGACGAGTCGGCCTACAGGAGTGAGGTACTGAAGCTCTCAGCGTGGTGTTCAGTGAACAACCTGGCACTGAACCCCACGAAAACCAAAGAGATCATCGTAGACTTCAGGAGGAATACTACCGACCTCGCTCATAGGCAGCGCGTGAGGCTCAGGTTTGGGAAGGCTAAATAACTTATTTGTTTATCTTACGCTGCCCGCCTCCGGCGTCTATAGAAAAGAGATCAACTCAGTGAAAGCACCGCCTGCTGACCGATCAGAGCTCAGTGTGCGGAGTTTAAATCTATCAAGTCATATTATAGGAAAAAGGAAATGCAGTTTAAACTGCCGTATGCAGAGAAGACGCCGACGTGTCGCACTTATCATTCATATCACACTGACATCACATCATCAATCAGATCATCGATCACACATCGATATCACAATATTTCCTTATCTGAGTCAGCTTCTCGAGCCGTATCTGGCCGTGCAACACTTAGTTACATTGTCACATATACTGTATGCAGACGTATTATTTTAAGCAACACATTAAGTTGACGAAACACTCAACTCAAATGTAATAAAGTCAGATCCCCTCGTGTTTTAGATGGGGCAGTGATATCATAAAACTGTTTTCAAACACTCGGTAGTTTATTTTTTAACGAGTTGTTCTGTATTCTCCTTGCAGGTGCAACTCTGTGGCTTGTATCCTGGATTATATGTTTAAGTCATCATGGATGTTTAAAGTTCATATTTGTCTAATATTAGTTTACTTTTCATTAATGAAGTATGATGTTGCGCTGTCAGTACACTTGTCCCTGTTTGTGATTGGTCAAATGTAGCTAACCCCGCCCCTTTCACGTGAACGCGTTCTCAGCTGGAGAGAGAAACCCTGGCTTGATTCACCGAGTTGATAACCAGCGCCGTAGGACCGTTTAGCGAGATCGCGTTTGTTAGGGTTAGTTAAGATAACTCAAGCACATCCAGGGTCTGTTGAACTGGCTTCGTGGTACAGGGCACAGGTGGCTGCATAGCAGCGCTAATATCAAAGACACACACATTATACATTATATTTTTATTTTACCAGGATGCAGTGACATAAATATTTGAGAAGGCTTAGCCTTCCCTAGCCTACAGCACCCGCCGCCCCTGACCTCGCTCCCCTCGACATTAACGGTGAGTGTGTGGAGAGGGTCCACACCTTCAAGTTCCTTGGCGTCCTCATCACCAACAACCTCTCCTTGAAGGACAACACCACAGCTGTCATCAAGAAGGCCCAGCAGCGTCTGCACTTCCTGAGGGTGCTCAGGAAGAACAACCTGGCCACTAAGCTGCTGGTGACCTTCTACCGCTCTACCATCGAGAGCCTATTGACATACTGCATCACAGTGTGGTACGCCAGCTGCACTGAGGCCGACAGGATGAGGCTCCAGAGAGTCGTAAAAGTGGCTGCCCTCTCCCCTCCCTGATGGACATTTACACCTCCCGCTGCCTCAGTAGAGCCAAAAACATTATCAAGGACAGCTCACACCCCGGCTTTCACCTGTTCTACCTGCTGCCCTCCGGCAGGCGCTACAGGTGTATCACATCCAAAACAAACAGACTCAAAGACACTTTTTTCCCAAGAGCCGTCATTGCTCTTAACACCTGAAATCATACCTCTTAATCATCATAAATGTGACTCTGTACATACATACATATATATCATGACTATTATTTTTATAAATACATACTATTATTATTATTTATTACATTACAGATTTTATTGTTATACTCCTGGAAATAATTACTGCGCTTTATTCCTTATTTCTTTATTCCTTATTCCTAAGTATGTATGCTGCGTGTATTTGGTGTCTTATGTTGTGATGTTTTTTTGTTTTGATGGCACCCTTGAAAGGGAGAAGCATTTATTATCTCATTGTACATGTATAATGACATTAAACGATTCTATTCTATTCTATTCATCAACTAAAAACATCAGTTTATCCTTGTTGATTACACAATATTGATTGGTTTAAATTGTGTACAATGCTTTTGTGTTTTCCCCTTTCGATTCGGAAAAACAAATAGTTTTTTCAGAGTTTAGGATAGCCGAAGACACTACACTACCCAGAATCCTCAGATATCGAGTCTGATTTTTTTGCGTGCATATGCTAGGCCAACGGATACGCCCACATAGCACGTTTCACTTTAAAGGAACACGACGTCACCAGCAAGCCTGCAGCATTGAACCTTGACCCGAATACGGACTTCCTCGAGGTAAGCGCCGTGTTCTGTAATGTAATAAAGACATTTACAGTGTTTTTTCAATGATTTCAGCTTTTGCATCACTTTACACAGCACCATGTGTCGACATACAAGCTTACGTGTGCAAATGATTAGTTAGTTAAACCGTAAACTGCTCAGTTAGCACAGCTAGTATGAGGCAGCATTGATGTTAGCCTGAGCCTGCAGTATTGAACCTGGGGGGGAGGGGACACTCAGTTTTCTGTAATGTAATTAAGAAATGTACAGTGTTTATAAAATGATTTCACTGTCGACATAAAAGCTTACGCGTGCAAATTATTTGCTAGTTAAACCGTAAACTGCTCAGTTAGCACAGCTAGAAGGCCTATGAGGCAGCATTGATGTTAGTCTTAGCTAACCTCTGTCGTTTACGGACCTGTTGCAGTTTGAAATCAATCGATATACTACATAGTTGCTTTTTGACTTAGCCTGTGACAGCACCACACACGAATAGACTTTGTTAGTGTTATTAAGTAATGGTAGCCAACTGAACCCGCAAGAAATTAAGTGCATTTGTCAACCTGATTTAATCCCAAATGAGTGGCGATTTACATCTTACAAATCATGTTTGGGGAAAAGGCATGTTAATGCATACATCTGTAAGTCTTATATGTAACTTGGTATCCCTGTTTAAGGTGATTATCGTACATAATACTTTACTGAATCCAGATCAGTATTTCGGGTTTTAAAGCTTACATTCACTCTTCAAGCCGATCTGAGATCTGCTCAAATAATTGTTGCATTGATATTTAAACAGACATTACTAGTTGCTTGCCGATACATGATCCAGTCCACATAAACTATGAGTTTAGGAGTAAGGCTGGATATGTCATTTATAATTTCATTTTATATTCTGTGCATTTACCAAAAGTAAAAACTTATTAGCAGGTACAGGTTACCAAAAAACATGCATCTGAAGATGATATGTTATACATTAGGAATTCATAATAACTTAATTATTGTTAAAACCAGGGGTGGGGTTTCAAAGGAGATCTACATACTCTTGGTCGTCCATTGCTAATAGAATAACATCAATGCCCTATATCCAGGGGCGGACTGGCCATCGGGACGTTCGGGACGAATCCCGATGGGCCGGTGTTCCGGATTAACTTGTTTCCCGATCAATTTGTTTCCCAATCAACTCGTTTCCGTGGGGTGCGTGGCTTTCGACTGAAATATACATTTCGATCGCTTTCTTCTGTCATTTACATACATCTTTTGGTACATTTGGCTTCTTAGGAACACGTTGATGCACATCCAGTACCAGTGTGTGAGGTTGTGATTACGATGGCGATATCCGGACGCGAACAGCGAGGACTACAACAAGACAAACGAGTTGCTCGAATAAATCATTTAAACCAGCTATTGTTTCCAGACTTATTACGGAATATCGTTGTTAATGTCCAAGTCCATCTGTGTATACCTTCAGACAGCCTCCAAGTGAAGCACACAGTGTTTACTCACAGTTTGAAAGCAGCGTGGAGAAGTCTTCATCTGTGTTAAACTGTGATCCTCCCACGGAACTGGGACCCGCCCACGTTAAAATGTGACCCGCCCAGGTTAAATTGTGTTACGATTTCTGTGTTTATCTACCAGCGATCATGTTTAATATGAAAGACTACCCACACATGTATCCCTTATGAAAACGGTATTGTGCAGCACTAATCCAGATAAGATGTGACTGCTACCTCGTTTTGCAAAGATAGCAGCAGAAATGTAATTGGGGATATTTAGACTTTAAAATGCTGCTTGGTCGTGAATGTTGGTGTCGGCAAACAATATTACGAATCCTCTATTCAAACAACATATTCAATGTGCATCGACATGAAAATAACAAAAAAGTTCATGCTGGACTCAAACCCGAGTCCCAACAGTAAAAATCAATCATGCCCTGCGCGTTATGAGTGCGCCACGAATCTTCACGTCCTAACAGATCACCACAGCTCAATTTGTTACATTAACATTGTCAACAAGTTCTAGAAAAATGCAACCCGACATCATACTGATAATAATATATGATACAAATGTAAGACTGACAACAATAATAGTTTGTAAAGGATTTATTGACGTGAATGTTTTGAACTCCCTCTCCTCTGTCATCATCCTTCTGGACCTGTCTGCTGCATTCGACACGGTGAACCATCAGATCCTCCTTCGCACTCTCCAAGCACTTGGCGTTTCAGGCTCTGCACTTTCCCTCCTCACCTCATACCTGAAAGACCGTACCTACAGGGTGACTTGGAGAGGGTCGGAGTCCGACCCTTGTCAATTAACTACAGGGGTCCCTCAGTGCTCTGTTCTTGGTCCCCTCCTCTTCTCCGTGTACACAAACTCGCTCGGATCAGTCATTAGCCCGCATGGTTTTTCTTACCACTGCTACGCTGATGACACCCAATTAATTCTGTCCTTTCCCCGCTCAGAGACCCAGGTCGTCGCACGCATCTCTGCTTGTCTAGCTGACATCTTTCAGTGGATGTCTGCTCATCACCTCAAGCTCAACCTTGACAAGACTGAGCTGCTCTTCCTTCCGGGAAAAGATTGTCCCACTCTTGACCTGACAATCAACATCGGCACCTCAGTTGTTTCCCCGACTCAGACTGCAAGGAATCTGGGTGTGACCCTAGATAACAACCTGTCCTTCACTGCAAACATCGCTGCTACAACCCGCTGCTGCAGATGCACGCTTTACAACATCAGGAAGATACGTCCCCAGCTGACACAGAAAGCGACTCAGGTTCTGGTCCAGGCTCTCGTCATCTCACGCCTAGACTACTGCAACTCCCTCCTGGCTGGTCTACCTGCATGTGCCATCCGACCTCTGCAGCTCATCCAGAATGCAGCGGCTCGTCTGGTCTTCAACCTTCCTAAATGTTCCCACACCACTCCGCTCCTCCGCTCCCTCCACTGGCTTCCGGTAACTGCTAGAATCCACTTCAAGACACTGGTACTTGCGTACCATGCTGCGAATGGATCTGGCCCTTCCTACATCCAGGACATGGTTAAACCGTACACCCCAGCGCGTGCACTACGCTCTGCATCAGCCAAACGACTCGCTGCACCCTCGCTGCGAGGGGGACCCAAGTTCCCATCAGCAGAAACACGTGGGTTTGCTATCCTGGCTCCAAGATGGTGGAATGAGCTCCCCATTGACATCAGGACAGCCGAAAGCTTACACACCTTCCGGCGCAGACTGAAAACTCATCTCTTTCGACTCCACCTCGAGCGATGGAATTACTAACAAAGAACTATTAACAGAGCACTTATATACTAATAAAGGACTGGCTTATCTATAGCCAGTTGAGTAGCACTTGAAATGTTTGGCTCTATGAAACCTGATATACTTATATTATTCTGTTTTCCTGTATCTTCCTGGTCGAATGTACTTATTGTAAGTTGCTTTGGATAAAAGCGTCAGCTAAATCCAATGTAATATAATTAATCACACCTTTCCCTCAGAATGCTGATCTAATCTTTAATTCACTTAATATTAGGCTAGTTTAAATTACAGCTACATCTATGATATAACTCAGTGGTTCTCAACTGGTGGGTCGCGACCAAAAAGTGGGTCGCGGACCCGTTTCGATGTCTGAGTGAAGAAGAAAGAAAAAAAAAAAATTGTTTTTTTTTCTTTTTTGCGTGAAAATGTCAAACTTTTATTTTGAAGGCCCGATTTTCTAACGCTGTGCATGCAGTGGGCGTTGGACTGGAAGTAACGGAGACCATAAACGGTTTTGAAAACTTCTGTTACGTAGTGATCATCTTCTCAATAAAATATCTTTGCTGATGTTTTTTCTTCTGGCCAATCAGAATCAAGATTGTTGCCGGAAGTCCCCACGGAGAATAACTTTGCGGTAGAACTCCTCTTTATACATCCATGGTTACAACTTCAGATACAAATGAACACATAATGAAATATGACCCCCGGTCTGATGATTGACAGGTCACAGAACAATGGGGGCTATCTACCCTTACCCACAATTTAAAGTAAGTCACAGACTATCTCCTCTTTGCTCTTCTCTCTGTGAGGAGCAGCAAGCTGTCAGAACTAAGTGAAAAACAAACAATGGCATCAAATATTATTAATATGTTGGCAAGTAATAGATTTATTTATTTTCTTCTCAGTGTACCAGAATGCATAGTTTGTTAGTATTTCTACAAATCTCCTGGGGGAGAATCCCCCCAGACCCCCTGCTGGGGTTGGGTTTTCAGCATGCGTGCCTTTTTTATATAGTTCAGCTTTGATTCCATCATCTCATTAAACCTTTTTTAAAAGCACTCTTTAGTTCTGTGAAGGGATATAAGGGAGATATGCACTGTACTTCACTTTTATTAATATTGTATGCTGAAAAGCGTATATATTACAGCACGATTTTTTGTTGAATAGATTTGAGTGCTTCAAAATGTTGTATTGACCAAGTAAAAAGTGGGTCCCGAGGCCAGTTGAGAACCACTGGTCTAACTAACACCTTTTTTTGTTTCAGCACAATGTCGAAAAAAACTGAAAAAACAAACAAACTAGAAGCTCTTCTTCTGCTTGGGGATGCATCTATTGAGGACACACAGGCACGTTTCTTGTTTTTTTATACCCAAAATGTCATTATTTAAATCCAGTTAGTTAATGCCCATTTGTTCTCCCTCTGTGTTTCATTACATTTCATGTCCATAAAGAAATTCAACAAGGAGACTCAACAAGGAGACCAAAAGTTACCTGGTGGAAGAGAGACCACCAAGATGGGCAACGTGTGGCCAGCAGCAAACGAAGGAAAAAAAGGTTAGTCTTCATTTTATGAATTTAATCAAAGTCAGTATATAATAATAAATTATATTTCTATAGCGCTTTTCTTGAACCCAAAGACGCTTTACATTTGGGAGGGAGGGTAGACAAACTAAACAAAACAGAAAAGCAGTCAGGAGGAAGTTGATTGAGAGGGGGGGGGGGGGGGGGGGGGGGGGCTTATGGATACAGAGTTGAAGAGGTGGGTTTTGAGGCGGGACTGGAACAGAGTGAGGGACTCAGACTCACGGAGGTCTTGGGGGAGGGAGTTCCAGAGCTTCGGGGCTGCCACAGAGGAGGCTCTGTCCCCGAAGCTCCGGAGTTTGGCCTTGGGGATGGAAAGCAAACCGGCTGAGGTGGATCTGAGGGTCCGGGGTGGATGGTAGAGGGTGAGGAGGTCAGTGAGGTAGGGGGGGGGGGGGGCAGATGGTGGAGGGCTTTGAAAGTGAGGACCAGGAGTTTGTAGTGGATGCGGTGTGAAACGGGGAGCCAGTGGAGTTCTTTGAGGACCGGGGTGATGCCATGATTTGGTGTGGGTGAGGAGCAGAGTTGGGTGTAAAAGTAACAAAGTAACGTTACTGTAATAATATTACTTTTGTCGGTAACGGAGTAGTGTAACGCGCTACTTTTATAATTCAGTAATCACACTACAGTTACTAACCTTGCCCCGACACGCGTTACTTCGTTACTTACTAAAATCAGTCATAATCAAACCTCAACAAACACCTGCAAAGAACACATGCTAAGGTGAAGCTAACGCACAGCTATTTGTTGTTTGTTTATATC
>NW_022991773.1:0-33897 GCF_902827175.1 Gymnodraco acuticeps
TAGATGTTTGCTAAATGACCTTTTAAATGTATTTGTTATAACATGGCACCCCATGTGTCACATATCAAAATGTTCAGGATAGTCTCTGGTCTTGCTAGAAATGTAAGTCACTCACCTTAGAGCACTGTGTGATGAGATAATTACGTTTAAAGCTGAACATTTGACATCTGATTTTTGGAAATCTTCAAAAATCTTGTACAAATGTACTCATGCCCTCCAATTGTGTTGGTGTTTAGATTTGGTTACCAAAGTCATATGATCACAAAAGTAGTGAAATATTTGAATTACACTGCACTGTATATAAATGTGTTATTCATGTCTAAAATAAAAACAATTTAATTCGAATTTTGAGTAAAATAGGTGTTTATCACTCTACTTTCCCCACAGCAGGGACTGAGATACATCGGGACTGAATAATGACTTCATATCACATACCAAGGTGCATGTGATGTGTACAAATACAAATAGAGCATTCAACCTTTTTTTTTAAACCAACAATTTATTATAAATGTTTTTTTCAACCAACTATTTATATAAATATAAGAAACTGGAAAATCTCACGATTTACAATATTGAACATCAGAACTTTCAACCAACTATTCCTTATAAATGTCAAGACAGTGTCAGGTCTTTGTCTGTCTTCCAAGACAGTGGGTCTGGCTGCTGTGTGGGTGGGGGTGATGGTGCATGGGCTGCTCTGTAGGTGGGGGGGTACGTGTGCTATACGAGACCTCCACGAGACCTCCTTGCTGGCTGGGTTGATGGTGATGGCTGTGGTGGAGCCTTTGTGCTGAGGTTACAGTCTCACAGGAGCTTCCGCGGTTATCTGAATCATATTCTGCTCCTTATAATCGAAAATATATGATTAAATACGTAAAATATGCGCACCTGGACGCGCCGACGCGTGTTGTAGCGCTAGCCAATAGAAGCGTGAGTGTTACATAGTCATGTCACTATGTTCTTGAAATAAAAAAGGAGCCCAATGGAGGAGTTTCAGACAGGGGGGAGTGTGTGGGAGAGAAACTCCTGCTGGAAGGAACAGGGATTTTTATGATTGAATGAACACGTATTATTTTAGTTAGTAGCATTTTCAATTCAGGACACTTACTTGTATCAAAGTGTTTCATAACCACAGTACTTCCACCGCCTCTGTAAACGAGCCACACCACACTGTTCATTTCCATAAACACCTGCCAACCACATCTCCTAAAGACAGCAAATCCACAGCGACTGCCTGAACCCTCTTTAAATCAAACATAACTCAATCTGGAAAACTGCAATCAGCGTCTATGCAAAGCAGAGGAGAGGCTGTGATGCATTTCCGTCATCAGATGATCAATAAAAGTGTTATTTCTGCTCGGTTTGTTTGACAGGAACGGGACGAAATGTTGCTTACATGTGCTTTTTGTTTCTCACAGGTGACATGTGTGGGTGTTGTTGGCGCTTATTTTATATCACACCTTCAGATGTGACGGTTGTCTTGACCACCTGATTCTGCAGGAACACGTTTTCACATTTTCATTTAAAAATCGATCTGAAAGAAATTGAAACCGTTCGTTTTCCTTAGAAACGCGACGCCCACACACGGTTGTAATTCTGATCTGTTCTCTCCTGGCACACCGCCTGCCTCTCTATTCATCTTCTCTATTTAATGTCAAGGCTATTTTCCATTATTTGTTATTGTGAGTTGAGTGGATTCCTCGTCTTTCCCTCACTATTGTAATTCCTTTTGTCGTACAAGTATACAAGTGTTACAGTTAGATGTGTATTGCGTAGGCGAAGGGAATCTCGACATGACAAATGGAAAAACAGTGTCTTGAAATGAGCATTGCTCCCCTGTGTGCAGGTGGGCGACGAGGCGGCGGTTCAGAAGACGTTTAAAGAGGTAATCCACTGACTCTAAATTGCTTCGATCATCTTATGTGCCTTTGTGGTGGCGTTCTTCACACTTGTTAAACAGTGTGGGCTGCACTGTGAGGCTCCTATGCTTTGATATCACCGTAACAGTTTCTCTAAGAGGTTCTCACGACAATATGGAGCCGATAGCATTTAGAAAGTTATGTGAATGGATTTTTGTATGTGTCGATGAAAGGTATTACTTTATAGAGCAGCACAGATTTACTTTTCTTACAGGGCGAATTCATTCGATTTATAATTAGTGTATTTGTCACCAAAGAGATTTTTTGTTTTGACAAAAATGTAATGAAAGTGTATATTTTTGGGTTGTTTTTTCCGGTTTAAACTTAGGCTCTAAATAATGCTATTCCTAGCTGCAACAAGTGGCCGTTTTTCTTTAAGAATAACAGTTTTGATTGAACAATCTGTACGCTTAATTTTCAGTTAGCAAGCAAGTCCCCAGGTGGGTGTACAATGAAATCGTCTAAATACGCATTACAGTTACCGGCTAAAATGTTTTTTTACCAACCTCTGAAAGGTTGCGGGGGGCGTCGCACATGATAAACGCCATTACAGTATGCTGTAGAAAATGGAAATCTGTGACGAAACACGGAGAACCATCAATTGTAGCCTCTACAAGAACCGGAGAGCACCATGGACTGGAGCTGGGCCCTAAACCATATCTGTCCAGTGTCAAACAGAAAGGAAAACAAAACAATTAGTGGATGAATTAAGTGGAGCATAAAGAACCATATATTTCCCTTGGAACGTAGTAGACACCAAAACAGAGCTAAAAAAGAGACAAAAAACACATCTTTAAATTATTGATAATCTTAATCTGTGTCGATGGGTAAATACACTATGTAGCAGTTTGCCAACATATATCACTTATAAATGGTGATTATATATCTGCATTGTGTTTCTGGTGCCCCAAAAACGAATCAATCAGTCCGGTTTTAACTTTGTTTGAGTTTAAAAACACTAAAACCAGCCAACGAAATTCCAATCATGCTTTTGCTTTGCTAAAATCTCAGAAAAACAAGACCACATTGTGTCTAATGCCATGTCTTGATACTGTAGTAGGAAGATATCTAAGACTCTGGCTTGACTGAACCTTTGCCAGGACAAAAAATGTGATTTCTAATCTAGTTACTTTCGCGGTTTCTTTAAGGACCCCCAAGACATATAATTGGGGTTATAATTTGGGTTACACTTTTAAGAAATGTAGCAGGAGGTTACTGCATGAAGCGAAAGGGACAAGAGGTGGAGAGGTGACATGTGTCTAATGCCATGTCTTGATATGGTAGTAGGAAGATATCGAAGACTTGGGCTGGACCAAAATGGACTAAAAAACGTTATTTCTAATCTAGTTACTTTCGAGGTTTCTTTAAAAATGACCCCCCTGACATATAAGGGGGGTTATAATTGGGGTTACACTATAACAAATGTACCAGAAGGTTACTGCATGAAGCGAGAGGGACAATGAATGGACTGGTGACATCCCCAAAGTGTTCGTGAGGCAACATAAGCGAGGCTGACGGGGTTCTGGCACTGCTCGCTGCCAGATGGGCCGAAACAGCATGAACCTCAAGGCAATACTCAACCTGCCAAGGGCCGTGTCAGCAGCACTGCCACCGCATCCTGTTTGTTTGTCCATTTAGATCCCCATTAGACACTGAAACAATTACAGGTTTCCCGGGGTACGTCATTGGAAAAAGCAACAACAAAAATAACATGACACGTAGCATCTGCTATCCAAACACTCTGACTCAACTAACCGAGACAACACAAGATAATTATTCAAAACCTTTCTAGTACCAAAGATAGTTTAAGACCGGTAATTATATTAACTTTATCTGAGAGGTGTTAATGAATGAATTAGGCAACCACATCCTCTGATTAGCAATACATTAAGATGGATAGATGTTAAAGGTGGGTATGTAATTTATTTCAGAAACACTTATCCCGATAGCAATGAATATCTGAAGTGCTTTGACAATAAATACATAACAAATCTGTGGAAGCCGTGGCGCTGTAAAAAGCACGACCAATCATCTGGCCCGGCTAAAGTAACTGGATGGCCTACCTGCCTGTCAGCCTTCCATCTGGGCACACACTGATCTCGTGCCCTCATTGGTCATGTGCGCGTTCGTGTGTGTTGGGGGAGGGGCTCTGTAAGGAAGTCTGAAGGAAGGGGCAGATTTTTTTCGGTGGCGTAGTTTCAAGTTCTAGCGCACTCGAGCTGGTTTCTCCAAAGTTACATACCCCACCTTTAAGGAGCTAAAAACCCAAGACAATTCACAGCTAAACAACTTGTTGCTGCTTTCTGCACAAACAGTTTCTGTCCTTACTTCTATTTGCTTTATCTGACTTATATGTTATACAAGCTGGTATATAAAAATGTCACAAAGCAAGTCAAGTTATTCTTACAATTTCCCCACTGCCTTGGCCTTGACGGTGTCCTTGGATTCACTTTACTGTCTCTCTGCAAAGTAACTGCTTCTTATTTTAATAACAAGTCTGTTCATATTGCACAAAGCTCCTCTTACCTCACAGATGTTCTATTTACACACAGATATGTATGACATTTAGATCAGGTTAAACATGATCGATCCCAGGAAGTGCATTTTACTTCACCGTTGTGTCACTTAAACTATATTTTTGCACTATTTATGTATTGTTTTCTATTTCTCTATATTGTATGAACTGTTGAAGGAGCTTGGGACTTTCAGACTTTCATTGCCAACAAACTTTTAATCCTTTCAATGGAATCAAAGAAGGAAGTATTTGATAAATGTATTTTGTTCCCTTCTATGAATCAGAAAGCTATTATCTATCCTCGTTCTCATCTTCCTTTGCGTAATTACCTGATCATTAAAACCGTCCCTGACTTTCATCTGTGATTAATATCGCCAGAATCATCAAATAACTTCTGATGCTCAGGACGGATCAATGCTATCCTTAAGCCATCCTGTAAGGCCTTGAGCTACACAGAAGCCAAAACAAAAAGGTACAAAAAATGTTTTATCGTGAGTGCCGATCCTGTCTGGCTTCTTTCCAACAGAGCGGGGGAACAGACTCAAAGCTGCTGGTCCTGGAGCGACCGAATACAAACCAAACACACTGAAAACATTACATTACATTTAGCTGACGCTTTTATCCAAAGCGACTTACAATAAGTACATTCGACCAGGAAGACACAACCTTGAAGAAAACAGAATCATATATCAGGTTTCATAGAGCCAAACATTTCAAGTGCTACTCAACTGGCTTTAGGTAAGCCAGTCCTTTATACATTGAACAAAAATATAAATGCAACACTTTTGTTTTTGCTCCCATTTTTCATGAGATGAACTCAAAGATCTAAAACATTTTCTATAAACACAAAATAACCATTTCTCTCAAATATTGTTCACAAATCTGAAATAATCTGTGATAGTGAGCACTTCTCCTTTGCAGAGATAATCCATCCCACCTCACAGGTGTGGCATATGTTAGAGATTTAAAGGGATATCTGGTCCGCTTTTCAAATCTCCGCGCGTCCCTATCAAGCTGGTTATAATACAGGAAGGAATCCATATCTACAAAGTAACCGTTAACAATAATCTACTTTAATGGCAATACGACAATGCAATACAATCATTACAATACAACATAACATGATATATTACAATTATATTGTAATGGTTAAGGAGTAATGCCGGCTTACTCCTGCCCTGGTTCGCGTGCTGCCCCGCGCGGAGATTTGAAAAGCGGATCAGATATCCCTTTAAATCTCTAACACATATCAAGATGCTGATTAGACAGCATGATTATTGCACAGGTGTGCCTTAGGCTGGCAACAATAAAAGGCCACTCTGAAACGTGCAGTTTTGCTTTATTGGGGGGGTCTGGGGGGGTCCGAAAACCAGTCAGTATCTGGTGTGAGAGGTAGGGTTAGAGGTAGGGTTAGGGTAATGTTGTGAATCGAGTGGCCCATGGTGGTGGTGGGGTTATGGTATGGGCAGGCGTATGTTATGGACGACGAACACAGGCCACTCGATTCACAACATTACCCTAACCCTAACCCTACCCCTACCCCAGATACTGACTGGTTTTCACACCTGTGCAATAATCATGCTGTCTAATCAGCATCTTGATATGCCACACCTGTGAGGTGGGATGGATTATCTCGGCAAAGGAGAAGTGCTCACTATCACAGATTCTTTCAGATTTGTGAACAATATTTGAGGGAAATGGTTATTTTGTGTTTATAGAACATGTTTTAGATCTTTGAGTTCATCTCATGAAAAATGGGAGCAAAAACAAAAGTGTTGCGTTTATATTTTTGTTCAGTGTATGTGCTTTGTTAGCAATTCTTTGTTAATAGTTCTATCGCTCGAAGTGGAGTCGAAAGAGATGAGTTTTCAGTCTGCGCCGGAAGATGTGTAAGCTATCTGCTGTCCTGATGTCAATGGGGAGCTCATTCCACCATTTAGGAGCCAGGATAGCAAACCCACGTGTTTCTGCTGATGGGAACTTGGGTCCCCCTCGCAGCGAGGGCGCAGCGAGTCGTTTGGCTGATGCAGAGCGTAGTGCACGTGCTGGGGTGTACTGTTTAACCATGTCCTGGATGTACGAAGGGCCAGATCCATTCGCAGCATGGTACGCAAGTACCAGTGTCTTGAAGTGGATTCTAGCAGTTACCGGAAGCCAGTGAAAAAAACATGCATGGACATTCAAACAGCAGGCGTCCAGCAACCCATAATGTTCTTTTTATAAGACACATATGGGACGAAGATGTCAAAATGTCTCCCTAATGGAAATGCAGCTGACAGCAAAATCACACATCATTAAAGCCATTCACTCATAGCTGCTGGCACCTAGTCGACTTTATCCATAATTAAATGACATTACATTCCGCACAGTCCCTACACCATACTATATTTTAATCATTTATCTCATACGAAGGCTACAATTAAGACTCTTTCATTTTCATTATGCACACAACAAACAAGGTCCCAGGTGAGCATGGGTAGCCGTGGATGAATAACAAAAAGCAACACATCAAGAGCTGAAGCCAACACCAAGAAAAGGCCTTCTAATTCCCTATCAAAGCTTAATTCCCTATTAGCCTGTAAGCTACTTGAAATCCTTTCAGAAAGGAATTTGAAAATATGTAAATCCCCTTTGTGCCTCATGTAATCACAGAATAAACATCCTATTTGAAATATAATCTAAATCTGTGTATTCAGAGTCATTGACATAACTTTGGGTATGTAAACATGCCGATTAAGTAGCGTTGTTATTCACATCACAGCCTTACTCTGCTCAGGCTGTTTGACCGAGGAAATTGAATTTCAGAAAAGCAATTTTCTCGTCAAATCTAATGACATCGTTTTTTTTACAGTACAAAAGTAGTTTTTCTAGTATCTTATAATCATTTTCTGACATAATGTGCAATGCATGCATAAATATTTACATTCACTATATTATATAAGATAAGATAGGACTTTATTTATCCCGAAGGAAATTGTTGTGCCAGAGTTACAAAATACAATAACACATACACAGCAGCATAATAATACAACTGTACACTAACAGTAAAAATAGCTACTACAGGAATCATAGACGTCACATCATTAATGTAAAATATTTTACAGTGACAAGCAGTATTTAGTAGTGCAAAAAAACGTAGTGGCAGATACGTAATTGCACATTCTTATAGAACATTATCAATAATAATAATAATATGATTGCACATGTTATACAGCAGAGAGTGTTTTGTAATGATGGTAATGGTATTTATATTGCACATACTGGACTCTAATGGCGCATTACCACTGCAGGGCCTCGCTCGGCTTAGTACGGTATAGTTAAGCTTTGGTAGGCCAGACTCCCTTTATGCTGCGTTTCCATTACAGTTTAGTAGCTGCGGCAGTAACTATAGTAACGCAGTGTAGGCGGAGCCGTGACGTCATCTTCAATGTGAACCACAAAACCAACATCAGCCGTTAGCTCTTAGCACTCAGAGCTCACAGCTCCTCATATCTGTTCAGAAACTAGACAGAAGTGAAACAAGTACAAACCACAGACTGCCTGTGTCATGGAGAATACAGTCTCTGGTTTATTTATGTCTGTCGGCCGTTGTTGTGAGTGTGGACGGTCGGAGCATATACAACGTTAGCTTAGCCAAGCTACATTTAGTAAACACGCATTTTAAAAGGTGTTTCGCCTGCCGTCTGTCTGCAGACTTGTCAAAGCATTAATTCATGGTTTTTACTAACCGGTATCAGTATGTTGTTACTTCGGCATCATTTTGAAACGTATATTACAATTAAATCACGGTCAAATATGTTCATTTTGTTGTAGTTGTAGCCCCCTTGCCAGCGATTCTCTCTCTCTAGTTTAGCATACTCAGCCCGACTCAGCCTGGTTGTTGGCCCGCTATGAACCTCGATTTGATGGGGCCAGAAAACTGTGAAATAGTACCCGCTAACCGGTAGGCCTACTACGCCAAGTGGAAACGCAACCAAAAACGGGCCTACTCCGCGCTGTAGTGGAAATGCGCCATAATATTCTCTTTTTTCATTTCACCTCCTCCACTGACCTAGAAGGAGTATGTGTTTATGCGTACAGTGGCAGTGTGAGAAAAAGTTTTTAGAGAGTACTTGTCCATGGACAAGTGAGTTTGGCAATTTACTTGTCCGAATACATTTTTCACTTGTCCAGAATGGACAAAAATTGGGGCCACTGGAATCTTCTTCTTCATCATCGTATTTTACATTTTCCCACGGTTTTTACGACACCGCTAACGTAAGTGAGCGGTAAGATTTTACTGCATCACACATAGGGTTGGGTATCGTTTGGATTTGAACGATTCTGGTTCTGCTTTTCGATTCCGGTTATTTTCGGTTCTCAATTCCGGTTCTTTGAGAGGGTAAAAATAAGTCAAACTGGGAGAAAAATATATTTATGAAAAGATTAAGTCAAATCTGTATTCCTATTTACAAATCACTTCATACTGTTGAATTTCTTACGGTTATTGAATACAATTATATAAAAATAATCTCTGCATTGTTTAGTTAGTTCTGGTGCAGTTTGAGAATGTACAATTGGCCCAGTCTCCTCTGATGTTACACTGCAACCTGCCTGTGAGACAAAGTCCAACCACACATGTCCAACACATAGGACATAACCTAATAATAATAATAATAATGACACATTAGATGTATAGCCTATAGGCCTAGCGCTTTTCTACAACTCAAATACGCTTACACATGTCCTGCAATACACATGCTGCAGCTGCCCAGCTGCTCACTGTTTGTAAAAGTAAATAAATAGTATTTTCATTTCAATAATGTACCTTCTATACCCTGCTTCATAAACAATACTGACATCCAGTGGCGTGCACAGACATTTATAGGGGCAGGTGCTCAAGAGAAAAAAAAGGGGCACCTTCTGAGTCGTTTGTGGCGGTCGCGCCGAAATTGTGCGCAAAAATTTGCCGGATAATGGCGGATTTTGTTACGTTTCTTTTTGGTTTTTGGTTACTTTATTTCGGGGTTAGGGTTATGTTATTTAATTCTTATTTTTGCCTGATTTTACTGATTTATTATCAACATTTTTATTATTTTAACATTTATTTTTATTATTCTAAATGACTTAGGGGGGTCCAATCTGAAGCTAGGGGGGGATGAAACCCCCCCCCCCCCCCCCCGGGATTGACGCCCCTGGTGGAACCGCCGGCTGCCTTAGTAGTGTGAGATTTATTAAAAGGCACATCTTGTATGTCGTAATTGCATATATATTTATTTCAATAACCATATGCTGTCTGATGCAGATGCCTATCTAAAACAAATCAAATAGTAGGCTTACTAGCTTCTACACGCTAAAGCAACTGTAGTCAGGGATGCAAACTCATCAGGTATGAAAAAGGTGACAAGGATCCGAGCCCCCGACCCCACGGAATATCGGCTTTAAAATGAGGAATAACAGAGGATTTTAGCAGTCAGAACAACTAAAGCAGCAGGTAATAATAACAGAAACGCCAAAGAGTTACATCTAATAGAAATATATAAAAGCATTTATTTTAATTGTGTAGCAGTCAGTTTATAATTCTGGCAGCACTGTTGAGCATTTTGAAAATGTATTTTCATGCCTCTTAGTATTTTTATAATACTTTTCTACTTTCACTTGAGGAACATTTTGAATGCAGGACTTTTACTGTAACCGAGTATTCCTACACTGTGGTACTTCTACTTTTACTCAAGTACAAGATCTGAGTACTTCTACTTTTATTAAGTACAAGATCTGAGTATTTCTACTAAAGTACAAGATCTGAATACTTCTACTTTTACTCAAATACAAGATCTGAGTACTTCTACTACTAACAGCTGTTCACCAGCGGTGCAGTCTGTGCCACAGTGACTCCGCACAGTTAACGAACGCACCGTAGCTAATGTAGCTGACCCTCATCCCGGAGCAGCAGAGTTCAGCCGGCCCGACAGGCAAGAAGACTCGAGCACACAGCTCGCGCTTCATATATTAAAAAATAACACCATGCGCACATAACAGCTCGCGACCGCAGATTATTTCGGCGATTAGATCAAATGTAAATTATATTTGACGCAACTTTAGTTACATTTCCATGACTTTTCCAAAACTTTGGGAAAAATATTGTTTTCCATAACTTTTCCAGGGCCTGGAATTTGCATTTTGAATTTCCATGACTTTTCCAGGTTTTGAATGACCGTACGGTACGAACCCTGTATAGTTTAGTTTGGCATCTGATTTAGGGGATTAAACAATACACTCATTGTATTTGTTACCTGTTGGTTACTGACTTGGTCGTCACTAGGGCACTTTTAATCGTGTTGCTGCGTGCTGCTGCACCACACACCCGCCGTGGCCTGTCTGACTGAGTGACTGACTTAGTGATGTGTCGGTCGCGAACGAGCCGGCGCAAAGAGCCGGCTCTTTTAAGTGAACGACGGGAGCCGGCTCTCGCCCGCGAACGAGCCATTTTTGCGGAGGGATCTAGATCGGCATGAAGGCACATTTGCAATGTGCACATTATCCCGCTTATTACATGGCCACATTCTCAACAAAGTAACGACATGACTCCCAATAGTAATGGAAATGCTTTTATGGATTTAGAAAATGATTTTATTGATTTAAAAAATAGTTTTATGTATTGATTTAAATTGACATGCATCCGCTAAGAAAAGTAGTCCGTTGTTACTGTTTGAACTAACGTATTAACGGCAGGAACTGCTTCGATAGTGTTTTTGATTACAGATTTGAAAACATCGTTGCTTGCTTTAAAAGTAGCTCAATTCATTATGTCAAACCTTGGAAAGTATCTAGATATCCCTGCCCTAATGCCAAAGGAACTGCACACTGAATATGTGTCGCCGTTTGATGTCCATGTCTGGACCGCTGCGTAAAAAGGAGGGTTTCTGCCCCATTACTTCTCTTCTTACTTCTATAAGAATAAAACACGGAGGACGGAGATCTCTTTTTCTCCCCCTCTTCTGACAGCCCAGCAGCTGATCTCAGAGCACGCTCCCCTCTCCTGCAGGGGGGCGTGGTCAGCTGCAGCTCACAGAATCAGCCCCCTGCAAAAACAGCGCTGGATGGAGCAAATAGAGCGAAATGAGGCATGGCTAAAATACAGGATCTTTTTGGTATTTTGAAAAAAAACCTATATTTATATACTTTATATAGGTCGATACAGTAGCCCCTTTTTTTTAAATAGTTTTTATAGGTGTTGCTATCTGTTTTGTGTAGTGTGGTTCTACAAGCAAGTCAATGCATTCATTGGGTGGTATCAGAGAGTTGCACGGGTCTGTAAATGCAATGAAAACAATTGGCCACAGCAAATCATTTATATTAAACATGTAATTTTTACTTTTGAATACTTCAGTACAAAGGATGTATTGAATAATTTAAGTGATATATGTGTACAAATATAAATCATTAGTCAAAACAGGGCTACATTTGATTTAATTAAAAGGTATAATAAGTGGTAAACTGAAGAGCCGTTTGGGAGCCGAAAGAGCCGGCTCTTCTTGGTGAGCCGATCCAAATGATCCGGCTCACCAAGAAGAGCCGGAATTCCCATCACTAGACTGACTGTCAGCTCTGCGCGCTCACGTTGAGAGCAGGGAAGGGAGGGGCTGCAGCCAGGAGTACGGGAGTGCCGCGGGGCACGCGTGGGGATGTCTGACAAAATTACAACGCGCATTTGGGGCATTGTTGTATATATTAGAAGCTTTTAATCCAGAATTGATCGATGTTACCATGAGCCACATACAGTACACTGTAATTTTTTTTTTTAACTGTAAAAAACGAACTTTCAAAAGGGCACATTGCTGTCCAGAGGGCAAAACGGGCAGGTGCTCAAGCACTACCTAGAGTCTATTTGTGCACGTCTCTGCTGACATCCCTGTGCTCCTCTGAGTCTGGGGGTCCGGGGATGTGAGGACAGCGCGAGGACACAGACAGGGAGGTTGCTTTACTTCATAAAAGGAAATGGTGGTCAATATTAACAACATAGGAGTTAAAACGCTTAATAACCTTCATTATGCGTTAGAGAAAGAACATAAGAAAGTTTGACAAAGATGAGGCTGTTAATCGGGCAGCGGATCCGCTGTGTGTAGAAAGAGAGAGAGACGCTGAGCTGCACCGTGCAGCGATCAGCTGATACGGAGCATAGATAGAGCTGCAGTCCGCGGGGCTCGGCCTCGCCTCCTGTCCTCACAACTCTTATTAATCCCGGTACCGGACAATTGATATTTGTTCCTAATCGGAACCGTGTTTTGCTTCCCAACCCTGCCACTGTGCTACACTTCCCACCCGCCCCGCCCCGTCTAACTACAGAAAGCGGCGAGATGCATTTCCTTAGGAATCGACAAGCAGAATCTAAACGAACAATGGCGGACACGTACAATTTGCGATTGAGTTCTGCCTTTTGTAAACTGAATGTATCAATAATTTGTCAATAAATCAGGCCGAAAAACGTCACTTGTCCGCCGGACAAGTCAATTGAAAGATCTACTTGTCCGATATTGTAAATAACACGTCCCGGACGGTGGGACGTGTACTTTTTCGCACACTGAGTGGGTTGTTGTGTGTGTGTGTGTGTGTGTGTGTGTGTGTGTGTGTGTGTGTGTGTGTGTGTGTGTGTGTGTGTGTGTGTGTGTGTTGGCATGTATTTGGTGAATGCCTATCTTTGGCACAAAGCTCTTCATTGTTGCAGAGCGTGAACGAGTGACGGCAGCACAGCAGGCAGAAGTGTGTAAGATCTTTCTAAAGCTCTCATACACACCTCCTCCTTTACACATTTATTTCCCCACTGTGTGTTGAAACAGTCATACTTTCCCTCTATTGAAGGCTTTTAGAGTGTCCTTCCATAATTGAAGACACACACTCAACAACCTGTGGCTCATAAATGAGTCTCACGTAATGGCACGATATCATGCTTTCACAAGTGATAGTGTTTGCAAATGATCTCCATTTCTCGACTTAATGGAGTCTTTGTTGTGAACAGGGAAAAGGGATGGAAAGCCATCACAAACATATACAGGCTGGAACAAGAACCATTTCAAACGTGTTCAGTATTGTTACTGCAGATTGGCTGCATCTGTTTCTGTAACACCTGCAGATGCTTAGTGGAGGCTGGCTACCTTAGCTTTAGGCCAGAAAGTACGTCACCACGAACAAATGACAGTAAAGAGCCTCCTTATACTGATAAGAAAAACGAATCGCTGATGAAAAACAGCAACGGTTACAACAGTGTAATCTTTAAAAGCCATATTTACCAAAATGTTTAAAACACCCCTTTTCCTAACCAACTTCAACAATTAGATGACATCCACATTACACCATAATTATGTGGTTATACCAAATCACAGAAGACTGCTAATGCCTCAATTACAACAACCAAACACTGAATGAAACACAAAATGAGTCACGGCTCTTAAATTGAGCACGCGCTGCTGCATGTCACGACTCGTAAAACAACACTTAAAACGCTAAAAAAGGAAATAAGTACTTTCTTACCTTACAAACAACGAGGGATAATGGCAAGGCCTCACACAATATGTTGTTTCCACATTAATATGAGATTAATGTGTCATTGTCCTGGTAGAAACAACACAGATGTTAAGTAAGCTACTCATTGTGCTATGCTAGCTTGCCCTGCTAATTAGCGCTTAAGCACTGACCCATTAAATTATATAAAGTAAAAATGGAAAGTTTACTTTGATACAGAAATATTGTCACAATTGAATGTATAACATACTTCTCTCACTGTGTACTGTTTGACTTTAACAGCAAAGAAAGCACAGGTGTAGTTAATGATGACAGTTTTAAGCTAATTTAAACGATGAATGAGCTAAAAGTTGAAATATCTGCTGTGAAAAAGGCTTGAAAATAATCAAGTAGTCTTACCTTTAGCTGAACTTTGATGCTTTTAATCCAACAACGAGGGATAGTTGTGTTGTTTCCACACTAATATGAGATAACTTAATGTGTAATTGTCCTGGTGAGAACACAGGCACTTAGTCAGCTGCTCATTCTGCTTTGCTAGCTTGCCTGTTGCTAATTAGCGCTGAAGCAATGACCCTTTAAATCACCTCCAGAAAAACCTGAGACAACTTTCATTTGATATCCAGTAAAAGGGGAAAGTGTTGCTTTGATACAGAAATATTGTCAGCATTTAATGAATCACCGACTTCTCTCACTGTGAACTGTTTGACTTGTAACAAAAGGAAAGGCAAGGGTGTAGCTAATGATGCTAATGATGTGTCTTAGATTAAGCAGTAGGTGTGCGAGTAAACTAGTATTTCATTTGTCATTTGAAACAGCACACCAAAGTGTAAAATGACCACTGCGAGGATGAAATATTCCTAGTGAATTATGATAGTTAAGCTAATTTAAATGCTAAATTAGGTACAAGTTGAAATGTCTGCTGTGATGTGAAAAAGGCTTAAAAATAATCGAGTAGTCTTACCTTTAGCTGAACTTGTATGCTTGTAATACAACAACAAGGGATAATGGCATGGTCTCCCTAAATGTGTTGTTTCCACACTATGATGAGATACATTTTCATTTTGTCATTTTCCTGATGAGAACAAAGGCGCTAAGTAAGCTGCTCATTATGCTTTGCGAGCTAGCCTGCTGCTAATTAGCACTGAAGCACTGACCCAATAACCCACCTCCAGAAAAACCTGAGACAACTATAATTTCATATGCAGTAAAAAGGGAAAGTGTTTTCTTTAGAACAGAAGTATTTAATGAATCACAGACTTCTCTCGTAGACTGTTTGACAGCAGTCAAAGCACAGGTGTAGCTAATGACGCTAATGATGTCTTTTGAATTTCTCAACAAAAAAGCCTAGTCAGTAAGATAACAATACCTTTGTTCTTGGAGACGTCACAACAGAATTTATAAAAATGTCAGTACAATTATGACTTCAAAGTATGGCACTGATAAAAAGTGTCTTAACCAGTTATGTTACTACAATTTCAAGTTAATTTGAATACTGAATGATTTAACAGTTGAAATGTTTGCTGTGAAAATGGCCTGCTGATTTAAAGCAGCTGTCATGTTGAAAAGTCTCCTTCTTACTAAGGAATGAATTCCTAGCACTTTGTTTGAGTGAGTGGTGAATGCCCTTGTTTCAAGGCCAGCAAACAAATCTAATTTGTTCCAGTGTATTGAGGCAATAGAAAGTGAATGGCTGGGGAAATAAAGAGCTCTAATGGTTGCTGTCAGAACTCAAGTAACGTTTCCACTCTGAAAACTATCACAGGTTCAAACAATGCCAGTGTGCATTGCTTACATGTTTAACTCAAATAAATATGATTGCTTACTTTGTATGGTGGTAATGATGAATGAAAGAGCTGCGTATCAAACCACCTCCGCCTGTGTTTGATATTCCCACAGCAGGGTTTTTGCTTGAATATACTTTCTACTTCCCTTTTTCCATTTTCAAGTTGCTCCAGCAATAAAAACTCTTGTTCCGCGGCTCCACAATTTGAAGAATTAATTCAACCAATGTGATTACTGCTGTTCCCTCTGAGCTGCTGACAGACCTGGGATCATTACAAACAGTTATTTTTGATTGGGACTTTCATTGCGTCAAGAAAGAAGGTCATTTATTTAGGATATCTATTATCATCGTTTTGGTTTGATCTATGGCCAGCGATACGAGCGGTCCCCAGGGATGCGTGACAGTGGCTCATGTGTCTCACTGTCATTGTCTGAGAGGAGAAAAGGCAGCGTGAACAACAAGGGGACATATATGGGGGGAATCTGACGAGGACGGTGACCGTGACAAGACTATCTGCATGCCTTTGTGCAGGGGAACACGCATGATGCACATGGCAAGGGGGCAACGAGAGGACAGAGGAGTGGAAAGAGTCGTGTTTTTAATTAACTCGTGTGCATGTTTTCATATAAACCCTGAAACACACATTGCTTCAAAAACCTCTTAATTGCAATATGGGTGTTTTTTTAAATCATTCATAATTACATTTCATGCTTCTCTACAGTATTAGCTTAGAAAATGTGTCAACCCTCAGGCTTTATTTCAGATACAAGATTTCCAGCCAAAAGTAATCATATTCCATGATCGCCCGGGAGGAAATCCTGCTCAGTGTTGTAAATATAACTCGATATGTTCGAGGTGTTCACATAATATTTGCAACGATGAAAACTGGAGATAGACATTCAAAACATGCTGCACATACATCATTTGCATCTCCAGACAAACAGCAAATCAATTGAACTTGAATCTGCAATGATGTCATTTACATCTAAGATTTCACTGCTTAAATTGCCTCTTTTCATATGTGTGTCTCTGCAGCATAGCTTCACTGAACAAGGCACCACCTGAGGGACATCTCAAATTCCTCGTCGCACTAAATAATGAATTAATATCACTGAATGAGACCACTGAACAGTTAGCCGCCCCCTCACCCCTCCTCCACGCAATCCCCCGGCTTAGGCAGCCAATCAGAGCCCTACCTCCCGTATAACACTTCCCATAGGCCCCTCCTCTTCTCGTCTGTTATTATATAGTCTGTGGACATCTCCAAACACACACACAGACACCGCTGCTGCTGTTGCTGCTGCTGCCACAAGCAGCTCCGGAGAGGAGGCTGCACTAAAAATATTCACCCATTGACAGACTCCGAGAAGCAGGGTGAGTGCATCATCTTTTTAGCTCTTGCATGTGTGTGTGAGGCTTAAAATAACAGACATTTCATTGATGCATTCTTTTCTGTTTCACTTGTTTATTTGTACCAATTCGTAGGTTTTTATCCGGGGCAGAGCAGGAATGTTGCTATTTTACCTCCTTATCTCCTACTCTATTTTCAGCTTTTCTCTGTTATTGCAGGCACATGCTGGCAGGTATTGATACAACAACAACAGAAGCAACCCCACTGGCATTGACGGCACTAGAGGCAACCTTAGAGAAACCCCCTGTCGCATCATAAGCGCCAGAAGCAACTATCGGACGCACGCTGAGAGGACTGCCGACAACAGGCAGCCTTTCTAGCGACGTTACCCACCAACAACAACTCGAAGATGGGCTGCTCTTCAGGTCGCCAAACCCCGGCGCCGGTACTTCACCCGGACTTGGACTGTGGGAACGGCAGCGAGGCCAACAGCTTACCGCAGGACTCGGAGAACCAGAATCAGGCTTTGAATGGCTTCAGGGAAGGAGAACCCAGACTTCCAGAGACTCTCCCCACGCTGGAGAGACTTGCCCAGGCTACAGGCGGGACAGAAAAGTCCTGGTACCGTTGTGTGTTCCCGTTCGGCGTGATTTCGCTGGTGATCGGCATGGCGGGCACTGGGGTGACGTTCACTTTTAACACGCTGCTCCAGACCAAAGTGGTGTCGGTGGCTCTGCTGTGTGCGGGCGTAGTGATGCTGCTCGTGGCGGCCGTTTGCTGGAGGGCCCACAGACTGAGGAAGAGGAAAAAGAAGGAGAGTGGATTCTTCACCGCTGATCAGGGCACTTTGTGATGGAGGGTGGACTTCCCGTCAGATCCTTTTCTTTGTCAGGACGGAGCACTTCAAGTTGGACTATTTGAAAGAGAACTGAGAAAGAAGAATTTGATGTAGAGAAATCAATGTTTTTTCTGCTATGCACTAGCACAGTGATAAAGAGGGTAGAAGAGATTAATTGTACAGGAAACATTGTGTGAGGGAAACTTTTTGATGGCGTTGACTCAGACAGGAAGATATGTTTATTCAGAAAAGGTTTATCATCATTACCATCTTGAACAGAAACAAAGTGTTGTGTCTAGATGGTAACCCTAACCCTGCATTTGCAAAGAAATTGACGAAAACTCTCATAAAACTCTATTCTAACCACAAAGATTCAAAACCAATGCCTAACCTTGAACATTCTTGCAAAATCAAAGGTTACCACCTAGATGTGATTGATGGCCAGGGTCAATTGTACGCCCCTCTAAAAACTCCCCTTCTCCTGTTCTGCCTTCGTCTTTCTCAGTTATGGATTAACTTTAATAGTGAGTGGAGGATTCTTGTGTCAGAACAATGTGGCACCTCAGGAATAGTTATATACCAATGGTTATTTATCTGCAGCCAAAGCAAAATACGCCCATGTTTTGCTGGTTAAACTGGGCAATTGGCATATATGGGGACATCGTTTTTCCAACCAAGGTTATCATAATAGTAAAAAGAGCTCAGGTCCACAAGTTCATTCTGATAAAACCCAGCCTGGATGTGGAGGATTTTCCTTCCCTGCACAAACCACAGTCTAGTTGCCCTTTTGCACGTAGGCCACTTATTCTCTAACTGCTTCAGTGCACTCATTAGTTGGAAGTGCAGGCCAAATAACTCTAGAAACAGAGTAATTCTACACATGCACTCTCTCGTTTATGTTTCCACCTGCACTCCAATTTTGTATTACGAGACACAAAGGTCAACACTTTTCTTTCCCTTCCTGCCACCAAGCTTTGTGGCGCAAAACCACAACCCAGCTGTGCCAGATCAATAGAAAAGTCCCACTCCATGGAGTCTTAAGCTTCAGAGGTAATGGACTGTAAGTCGCTGCACATGAAATTGCTCTCCACAGTCTTGGACCTGACGTAGATGACTTGTACGTTGGATGGAAGGAAGGAAATCCCATTAAAGCCATGCTTCAGTGAACACACACCAACAAAGAAACAGAATGGCCTGATTACGCTTTTCGCCTCATGCCGAGCTAACCAGAGGGAACACCACTTCACATTTCCTTGTGAGCATTGAGGGGAAATCCGTTTGTTTCTAAATGTGTATCCGCTGCTCTCCCATGAAGGATTCACACTTTAGTTTATATAGGAGATTGGATATGAGAAATAGGCATTGAGTTAAATCCTAGCCGGGTGCAGGGAGGATTATCTTGTCAATCCTCATGTTTGAGCTTAGCTGTATCACAGAGTGGTAGCTATTGTGTCTTAATGCCTTTGTCCTGGATATTGTCCTTTCTTGAACACCATACACTAGAATCAGATGACTGTAAAGATCAATATCAATGTGTTTTGAAGCAACTATAGCTATCAGATGGTTCTTTGTAAAGCAAAAACGTAGTTGTGGATAAAAAATGTAGCAGTGTGTTACCCACAGTAACTATGATGTGTATGGTCTTTAGCACCAGGTGAGTGTTAAAGAAAACCCAGCAGCTTATTGTCAGCTCTAGCGATGTATTTGTATTTGTTGATGATATTTGATTTCTATCTCTTTGATAAACGGTGTACTGGACATCACACGTGGTTCGAGTTTCTTCTGCATGGAGTTGCAACGACAGCAACCTGTTAAATTAGTACGTTTCCATACAATCAAAATGCATTGTCTAATACATCAGTGCTTCTCAAAGTGTGGTCCGCGGACCACTGGTGGTCCGTGAGCGCCCCCTAGTGGTCCGTGAGTATATTGGTAAAATTTCACATTTGAAATAAATAAATACATTTAAGTTTTCCGCACTCTCGCGGGAATATCTCCGCAATGGAGTAAGGTTACGTTTTACTTTCAATTGCATGATATAGCCCAGCGCAACACCTTCATCACACATGTTGCCACTTGTTTGTACCATTTTCAGGCGATTTGTAATCTGTTCTAGAAAAACGATGTGTTTTTTTATATTTGTGGAGTGTTTTTTTATTGGTTAAGTGGTCCTTGGTATGAAAAAGTTTGAGAAACCCTGATCTAAAAGAAACTCATATTTTCTCCAGGAGTTTGTATGTTTTACAAATATATTTCTAATATAAGCGAGGGAAGGTTTGGGTGGTTCGGTCAAAGGAACATCGAACCTTCAAACCGGGGGCTGATGTTCGTGACCCTTTTTTTAAGTTACATAACGCAAGTTAAGTTATGTAACAAACATACCTTTTCAGAGTCTAAACATGATCTCATTTCCAAACTTAACAAAATTGTTTTGTGTTGAACATTCCTACCAAATAGAGTTGTTACAACACTTCCCAAGCAGCCTATTCTCCTGACAATTAAGCTTTATTACGACTAAACTGCATTGTTATTTTAGTTGGTAATGGGTTAGGGTTCGGTTAAATATTCTTTTTGTTAGATCAACATATATTTCCAATCTAAGCAAGTAGAAGGAGTTGGTGGCTGGATGGATTAAACAAACCTCGAGCCTTCACAGGTTTTCACTCTGATTTTATTAGTTTTTTTCAGAGCACAACTAGGATGGTAAAAATGTTTGAGTGGGATAAACAAACACCGTACCTTCACCCCCGAGGCCGATGTTTGTGTCCTTTGTGAACCAACTTTCTTGATCAAGGTTAAATAATAATCTTTGACCAAACCTAACCACTTGGTTTTGTTGCGGTTTGGATTTGTTTTCAACTTGTTCAAAACTGCAACTGAAATCCAGGAGAAAATATGCTTTCCATTCAACTTAACTGAGAATGCTGCTTAGTTTTGGGGGAATTTCATATTTAAGAACAGGACTGTCACATAGTAATGTTTACTGTGTGTGTGCACTCACCAAAGCTACACTTAAGCTGTTCCTTTTTGGTTTACCCGCTTTCTTTTCCATGCCCTTTCACAGCTCGCTAATAAAACCCAAGATGATCTATGATAATCCCTCAGAGTATTGACGTGTTCATTCCTGTACACACACGTTGTCCTGATATACTGTGTATTCTCCTTATTATGGACATATCAGAAATACTGTAGGTACTGTGTCTTTCTAAAACTGTAGCAGCCTTTCTGAATGTCCTTAGTGTCTTATGAACATCTTTGTACAGACTGTATTTGTGTATCGTCTGTTTTGAGTAGACACAGATTTAGACACAGAGTTCAGTACGTATCTATCCCGGTCAGTCGCCCACACTATTATTTTATTTGAAAAGCTCTCTGGTTGTAATAATATCAAGTGTGTTGCTGTGAGTATTAATTATAATTGTTTCATTCCAAAATAACACATCTGCCATTTGAAGATATCATAACAAAAGTGACAATTTCTATTAAAGTGAAGCACATGATTATTATTATTATGTTTTGTAACCGGTCACAAGTACATTTCAGAATGTATTTTTTTAGGTCGAACTGAAATAAACACCCATGATTTTCGAATGAAACTATTCCTTTTCTTAAGTGGCTGTGGTCAATTTGCTTTGAGTGTGTTGGCATGGCCCAGCTTTTCTCTGAGTGCCTTTTACTTGCAACATAAATATTCCCCTGTTAGGTGAATAGTAAGTAATGTAAGATGTATGTACAGGCAAGCTGATGCCATTATTGGAGTGGCTCAAGAGGCAGAAATATTTGTATTCCTGTCAAATTGGTCTGTATACATAACTCTACGCAATGGTTTATTTAGTTAAAAACAGAAAGAACGAAATATTTTTTTTTTTGGCTCAAGTGTGTTTCTCTGTTGTTTACTGTAAGCTGTTGAACTCCTGGAATAAACACAAATCCTTTTTGGAAGGAAGCTCTACAGTTTTTTTTCCACCCCGCTGGGGTGTCATTAGTGAAGTCATTCCTACGGAGCATTTGGTGAGCACTTAGCAGCAGCTCAGTGATGTGATGTGATGTGACCACCATTTCCCCCTCATTTACAACATATGTTCTCATTCTGTAGTAAACACAGGGAACACATGCTACAGCTGGTGCCATTATCTTCTAATGCAGCACTTATGTTGATTTATAAAAGGCAAAACATTAGCTAGAGCATAGATGGTTTGATTATAAGCCAAAGAGAAAAACATGTTATTAAACTACAACTCTAGGAGAAAATCAGTATGCAACATAGTTTGGATGTAGTATTAACTACAATAAAGTACAATAGTTGTCAGTTATTATGTCATTTGGGAATATGTGTGCCTTGTTCCATATCATAAAACTAAAATGTAAATATCTTTCAGATGGCTTCGGCCATTTCTAAGGTCATTTTAAAGTAAGCTTAATGACGTGGCCTCCTTCAACACTTTAATATCATGTAGAATCAATGAAAGGTCAATTAGAAATGAAGGTTTGAAAGCATTATAATGAGACACTGCTAATTTAAAGGCCGAATATGGAGGTGGGGTGGACTTAGTGTGCTGGACTTCGAATCAGGGGATAGCAAGTTCGAGTCCCACTGCAGTCAGCATGTCATTGTGTCCCTGGGCAAGACACTTCACCTCAAATTGCTCCTGTGGGGATAGTCCACGGTACTGAATGTGTGTAAGTCGCTTTGGATAAAAGCATCTAACAAATGACATGTAATGTAATGAATATCTTTATATGTTGAGTGTTGAGATATGCTAGTAGGTCCAGACCCCAGGAACAGCGCCAGCCATTCTCGTAGTGGCCAAACAGAGGTACTACAACTTCCATTCTAGGAATCAATCGGCCAAAAAAAACGTTTGATTTACATTTGGAAAGAACCATTTTTATCTAACATATATTTAAATGTGAGCTAAATAAACTACCCGGTACGACGGCAGTTGAAATGTTTGCTGTGAAAATGGCCTGCTGATTTAAAGCAGCTGTCATGTTGAAAAGTCTCCTTCTTACTAAGGAATGAATTCCTAGCACTTTGTTTGAGTGAGTGGTGAATGCCCTTGTTTCAAGGCCAGCAAACAAATCTAATTTGTTCCAGTGTGTTGAGGATATAGAAAGTGAATGGCTGGGGGAAAAAATAAAAATAAAGAGCTCTGGACGGCTCTCAGACGCTGCATCTGCTTTCTCTTTATACATCAGTGAGTGTGTCTGAACTGCTAGCTAAATACACAACATGCTAACATTGACAAAGCAAACATGCCAGTTTCCTTTTTCACCATTTGAGTTTAGCATGCAAAGCAATGTGCTAATTAACAATTAACATAAAGTACAGATGAGGATGATGGGCCTATCATTAGTTTTGCAGTTATGTGAACATATTGGAATGAGTTGCATTGGATCACCAAAGTCATTTAAATTCAACTTAAAGCATGAATGCTGAAAAGATATCGCTCAAAACCACAAGTTGAATCCCTTAAGGCGCAGGAAGAAAAGTCAGAGGATCTTAAAAAGCATTTGCATCCATTATTTCATCCTAAATGTCAGTCTTTAGATAAACTGTGATAAATTCTATTCTCAGAGAGAGTGAGATTACAATATTAATGAAGCCGAAGAATTTAAATACGATTGTTTAGCGTTACGGCATAAAATCCTTTCATGCAGCAACAAATCAACTCTCGCTTTTGTTGCCATCGTCCCGTCAAATTAGTATGTCCCACATAACTTCTAATTAGTGTGCTCTACTTATTAGTCACGCCTATCATCCAAAAACTCTCAGCCGTGAGGACCTCTATTGATTTCCAACCAAAGCATCTCGCTCATCGCCGTCGTGGCACCTTTGTGAACGCAGCTGTTTCTATGATTATTCAAATGAGCACCCATCGTGAATGCGCCCACGCTTTCTCCTCTTCATCGTCTTCCTCCTCCTCCCGTCCACCCGTTTATTAGGGATTGTGTCATTCTCCCTCCATCTCCTACTCCCCCTGGACCGAGCTAAAAATAACCGGGGCTGATGCCGAAAGCAAAGGGTTGGTTGAGATGTTGTTGAGATTACTTTTGTGTAAAAAGGACAATGTGTAAAAGTGTAATTTGTTAAATTACACCCCACATTTTTCACATTTCAGTATATAGACATAGGACATTATACTATCCACTACACATCCGACAGTCTGATTCCATAACAACATTCAAAACCCAACTCAAAACCCACCTGTTCTACATAAAGGAATGGTCATTTAAATTGACTTCTTGTGGTTTGTAGAGAAACCTCTAACCCTGACCCTGACGTTATTAAACCCTCAATCAATTCAGTATGTAATTAGAGCATCCATACATCCGATATCAAGATGTATATATTCATAATAGATGACATGATGACTAATAGTCTTTCAAAAAGGTGTTGGTCGTAGAGACAAGCCAACAGTGAATCATCCGGAGGTTCAGTTCCTCTCAGGATTTTTGCGGATTTCAGGTAATTGTTTAGCTTTTTCCAACCAGGTAATTTTACTATTAAAGTGTTCAATTCTTACCGTTCTCATCCGCATAGTCAGCCCAATTTAGCATTGTGTTTTCCAGTGAAAGTGTCTCGCAGGAAATGGCTTTTGTTATTACTCACAGCTGTAAAACTAGCAGATATAAAAAGACTCAGATGTTGACTGCACTCAGGTAAAACTGGAAGGTAGGAAAACGAATTCAAGTCCTGCAGCAGACGAAAATACCAGATACATAAAATAAATAGAGAAAAACTTGGATCATTTCATGTATTGATTACTCTCTGCATTTAGAGCATTTCAACAAAAGCTCTTTGAGTGTTAATAATTGAATTGTTGCTCAAATTACATTACATGTTACTTGTTAGACGCTTTTATCCAAAGCGACTTACTCGATACTGAGAGCAATCCCCACAGGAGCAATTTGGGGTGAAGTGTCTCAGGGACACAACGACATGCTGACTGCAGTGGGGTTTGAACCTAATCTCCCCTGATCCGAACACCAACGCACAACCCACTGCACCATACACCTCCATGTCCACTGCTAATGCTAAGCTAGGCTAAACACTTAACCAACACACATGGTATTGATAGCAATATTCTTATCTCAATAAAAAAATAACAGCTAATTAGCTAAAAAGGAAATAATAATGGATGTCCGCCTTTCCTGCAAGTAAACGCCCAAAATCATATGCTCGTGAAAAACACAGGTAAAACAAAATGCTATATATACAGTCTATCTATGGTAACAGATGGTAAGAAAAACACCTGTCTAATAGCAGTATTTGGCACAGAGAGGGGGATATCTCATCTGTTTATTCAAGTGGTTTACATACTGTAAGTAACTCCACTACTGACACGTGATATTTCCACCTGTGTTCGAGCAGACCTCTGGGGTGAAGCTTCGGTAGCTCTAATCATCTTTAAATATCACGGTCAGAGCTGATTGCTGCTTCCCCCTCTCCTCCTCTCTCGCTATTACCGTTGCTCTCTTGTCATATTTTCATCTGAGGTTACTTGCAGCATCATGTACAAATCATCACCTTAGGAAGTTCGGTTAATTAGCCGATCGTGAATTCCTTCTGCTTTGATTCTCGGAGGCTCCCGGTGTCAAGGTTGCTAATCATCATGGAGTGAAGTCACAGTTCTGATCTGTGAGCACCACGTCTTTCTCTCACCACCTTCTAACCTTCTGCTCCCTTGAGTACTTTCACTTTAGCAGCATGCTTGTTAACTTCCACACCACTGCTATGAGAGGTAAGTGCTGCCTTGCATTTTAAAAGCAAACTCCTGCGTGATTTTTTTGTTGCAGTAATGGCATTGAAAGCCATTGGAAATAATGGGCTTCAGAGCAAAGTGGTGCAGCTGTAGTGTTTGAAAGAGCCATGGGGGGGGGGGGGGGGGGGGGGGGGGGGGACTAATGGGGGGGGGACTAATGGTCTGGTTTTCATGGAAGTTGTAGAAGGGTGAAGTTGGGCTAAAGAACAACTATCCCAGTCAGATAAATGGCATATTTCTTTTTGGTGTCTATCTACACTGGGATCCTGAGTCCTGAGTCCTGAGCAGAGGTGGGACCAAGTCATTGTTTTGCAAGTCCGAGTCAAGTCTCAAGTCTTTGCGCTCAAGTCCGAGTCAAGTCTCAAGTCTTTGCGCTCAAGTCCGAGTCAAGTCTCAAGTCAGGATGGGCAAGTTCAAGTCAAGTCCAAGTCCTAAACTAAAGACAAAACGAGTCTTAAACAAGTCATTATGTGTTTTTCACCAAATGTAATGACATCGATTAACAGAATAATACTTAATAATCAAACTGCTCTTTATTAGTCACATTAATCATTTAATAATCCATTTTCTCTCTGCTGGTAAAGTAACGTGTGTTTTTCTAATTTAAGAGGGAACAGTAAGGTAAGGCTACCGTGACGGTTTGATTCAGAAGGAGTTTAATGTATAAGATCCCTGATGTTGAGGTAACCAGAATGTTTATTTCCACTGTGTACAACATGTTATAAGGGACCCACAATCTATCTTTATGCAAGGGATAATGTGCAGCGAGGCGGTCTCTATGGGGAAAAGAACACCTGCATCTAGATCCCTCTGCAGGTGGTACTTTAACTATATTTTGATGCTAATACTTTTGTACTTTACTTGTAACATTTTGAATGCAGGACTTTTTATTGTACAGGGTTCCTGCAGGTTTCGGCAACTCAAATTTAAGACTTTTTAACACCTTTTTAAGACCACTTTGAATAGAATTTAAGACCTATTTCACGGCAATATAGTATGAAGGAAAATGTATATGAAAGAAGAAATACGTCCCATAATCACTTACAAAGTAAATGTATTCATGTTCAACATAAGAACAGTGACTGAACACAACAGCATAACAGTACAGAACTGAGTTAGCGTGTTAGACAAAAAGTGTGTGTGTGTGTGTGTGTGTGTGTGTGTGTTTGAGTGTGTGTGTGTGTGTGTGTGTGTGTGTGTGTGTGTGTGTGTGTGTGTGTGGGCTGTGCAATTAATCATATTTTAATCGCAATTACGATTTTGGCCTGCCACAATTACGAAAACAACATCGGAAAAAAACGATTATTTTGCTTTGCTAGGTTGTGACAGTGCACCACAACATAGATCTAATTAATTTTTTAGTAATGTATCATTTATTTAATACATTTTTGTATTGGTTTTTCAGTTGAATTATACGTTCAGGGTAATCAACAGTTAAAAAGATACTGTTCAAATTATTATTTGTTTTAAAGTTCAATAAATGGATGTTTTCAAAGTCAATGAATAATCGTATTTAATAATCGTGATAATAATTATTGACCGACATAATCTTGATTATTGCCACAATCGAGCAGCCCTAGTGTGTGTGTGTGTGTGTGTGTGTGTGTGTGTGGTGTGTGTGTGTGTGTGTGTGTGTGTGTGTGTGTGTGTGTGTGTGTGTGTGTGTGTGTGTGTGTGTGTGTGTGTGTGTGTGTGTGTGTGTGTGTGTGTGTGTGTGTGTGTGTGTGTGTGTGTGTGTGTCTGAGAGAGTGACAAGAGCTATATTCAGAGCTCTGCTGCCTTGGCTACACTATTTCATCGTTGCTGTTGTATGATTGGTGTTTAGCTGCGGTATTTAGCGTCTACAGCACCTCCGCTTTTAGGGTTGACGTAGACCCAAACTTCGCCCGGAGGTCCCCCGGTGTTGTTGCGGGAGCTGCTGCACTAGCTAACGCTACATTAGCTGCTGCTGCACTAGCTAACGCTACATTAGCTGCTGCTGCACGAGCTAACGCTACATTAGCAAAACAAACGCTAATTTATTTTGCAAAAGGTGCAGTGGGCTTCAAACACGTTCCCTCCACTGGTTTCAACCAAGCACTAAATTAGATGTTTTCCAACCAAATACGGTTGAACTGACACTTCCCCATATTTATTTGTAAGTAGATTCTAAAATAGGCTACATGAGCTGAAGCTTGGTTGCTAGGTTATTAGCTGGGTGTTCTCCAATAAGGGGCCGGGGGAAACAAAGTTAGTGATTACTGGTTCCATGTTGATTTAATTCAATACAAATTGTTGGGGGGAACTGAAAGGCTATTACCGCACTGGTTACTTTGCAGCCCGGACATTTCCCCCAAAACACATTTAGACGCTATCGCAACATACCTTTCAAATCCGATAATTTTTAAGACCTTCTGAATCATATTTAATACCTTTTTAAGGCCTTCAATTCAGATTATCAAAATATGTAAGACTTTTTAAGACCCCGCGGGAACCCTGATTGTAACTTTTTTAATTGTCTGAACTTCTCCCACCTCTGACAATAAATCCTGAGTGGTTACCCAAAAAAAACCCTGCTCTGAAGGTTATTTTAATTTTTACAAATCCTGCACTCAGCTTTGCTTTCTCCAATATCATTGAAAAGCAGCCAGATGCTGCTTCTTTTTTCGGTTTTCGCTCATTTCTTGACTTTTTCCGACGCAATTGCATTTAAATCCGGCTCCCCGTCGCTCTGTGCAGCTGGCCTGTACCACTACACATGATGTGCCCCCACCCTTCTTTCACATAATGGTATGATCCTAGTGTGTCCTCGCATATGATTGGCCGCATGGTGGCCCAGCTAAATAAAGACCCGCCCCTGCCTGCAAGGATTCTCAGCAAGAGTAGGAGTGGCTGAAGATTCTGCTTTCCCCGACGGGAGTCTGCTCTTCTAACGGCAGCTCGCGATCGGCGTGTTGGAGACCTCTGAATTAAAGTATCAAGTCACCTCAAGTCAGAAGGCTCAAGTCCAAGTCAAGTCCCGAGTCATTGGTGTTCAAGTCCAAGTCGAGTCGCAAGTGTTTTGTGATTTTGTCAAGTCGAGTCTCAAGTCATCAAATTTGTGACTCGAGTCTGACTCGAGTCCAAGTCATGTGACTCGAGTCCACACCTCTGGTCCTGAGTCCTGAGTCCTGGACTTCGAGTCGTGGCTGAACCTGTCACTGCAGTCCTGCCTGACTCTCACCATACTACTGATGGCTCCCACAGGATTGTTGACATCCTCGTGCATTCATCTTCTTATTAAAGACACATGCATTTCCAAACATTTGGTCTACCTACGCTGTAAATGTATTATCTCTTCGATTTACACACGGCATCTATTGCACGTCTGTCCGTCCTGGGAGAGGGATCCCTCCTCTGTTGCTCTCCCTGAGGTTTCTCCCATGTTCCCTTTAAACTGTGGGGTTTCTCTGGAAGTGTTTCTTTGTACGATGAGAGGGTCTAAGGACAGAGGGTCTAAGGACAGAGGGTGTCGTATTGTCATACTGATATTCTGTACTATGAAGTCCACTGAGACAAATGTAACATGTGATATTGGGCTGTATACACTGAACAAAAATATAAACGCAACACTTTTGTTTTTGCTCCCATTTTTCATGAGATGAACTCAAAGATCTAAAACATTTTCTAGATACACAAAATAAATAAATCTGAAAAAATCTTTGATAGTGAGCACTTCTCCTTTGCCGAGATAATATTGTGAATCGAGTGGCCTGTGTTCGTCGTCCATAACATACGCCTGCCCATACCATAACCCCACCACCACCATGGGCCACTCGATTCACAACATTACCCTAACCCTACCCCTACCCCTCACACCAGATACTGACTGGTTTTCGGACCCCCCCAGACCCCCCCAATAAAGCAAAACTGCACGTTTCAGAGTGGCCTTTTATTGTGGCCAGCCTAAGGCACACCTGTGCAATAATCATGCTGTCTAATCAGCATCTTGATATGCCACACCTGTGAGGTGGGATGGATTATCTCGGCAAAGGAGAAGTGCTCACTATCACAGATTCTTTCAGATTTGTGAACAATATTTGAGAAATGTCTCACTTATGAAACTGCCTCTCAGAGTGCCCTTTTAGTTCTGACTGTCTTCAAATCTGAAACTGAAGGGTTATGGTTAGCTTTTTTACATAAAGCATCTTTCAAACACAATTCAAAAGTGCTTTATATAACACATAATGATTGAGAACAAAATAAATCGAGCAAAAAACTATTCATAAGAGACAGAAAAATGAATTAAAAATAGACATTGTATTTCACATAATGCTGCAAGAAGTGCTGAAGTGCAATGATAAAACATAGTTAAATTACCTCTGCAAGGTCTCATTAGATAAGATAAGTACTTTATTGATCCCAATTTGGGAAATGTTTGTGTTGCAGCAGCATAAAAATACATAGCATTGTACAATACAAATGTAAAGGGAAAAAAACCTATTAAAGGGCATATAGTGCTCAAACTCATTCAGCATAGTGTGTACTTCCCTTCTTCCTGACACTTATATCTACATATGCATCTGTGCAGATAGAAGCTGACCATATATCACCTCATCCACCGTGTGAACTGACCAAGTTGTTTGGTCAGTAACTCCACAGGACTCCATTTTATTGGAGTGCAAAGCAATCTTCACATCTCAGATCCTCTCACACTGATCGATGTCTTCGAGTTCGGAGCACTTGCTGATAAGCTGTTGTAAATTACTTTTCCCTCTACCTGCTTTCCCCTCTTGCTTCCTCCTTCTGCTACTACATTTCCCAGAGTGCTTTAAGCATGCAACTAGGAGTAAATGCATGGAATGGTTACTTCTTATCAACACATATTTGCATGTATATTGTTAAAACGTACGTATCAACATGGATTTGCCATTGGAGGATGTCCTACCTCCTTCATGTGCCTAAGACGCTGTTTGCCAGCTCCAAGGACTTTACTTAAACTTCTTGTGTTTAAAGTAATACTTATTTTTGTTATTATAATATGGTGTGGCTGTGACTAAACCTAATTGCCCCTTGGGATTAATCAAGTATATTGATTCTGATAAATCCCGTCTTAAAACCCACCTCTTCTCCTTAGCATTCGAAACCAAGTACAGTTGCAATAAAAAGTATGTGAACCCTTTGGATTCTCCACACATAGCGTTGTGTGTTCCTTCCAAACAACTCAACTTTGGTTTAATCTGTCCACAGAATATTTTGCCAGTAGTGCTGTGGAACATCCAGGTGCTCTTTTGCAAACTTCAAACGTGCAGCAATGTTTTTTCTGGACAGCAGTGGCTTCCTCCGTGGTGTCCTCCGTGGTGTCCTCCCATGAACTCCATTCTTGTTCAGTGTTTTACGTATCGTAGATTCGTCAACAGAGATGTTAGCATGTGCCAGAGATGTCTTTAAGTCTCTAGCTGACACTCTAGGATTCTTCTTCACCTCATTGAGCATTCTGCGCTGTGCTCTTGCAGTCATCTTTACAGGACGGCCACTCCTAGGGAGAGTAGCAACAGTGCTGAACTTTCTCCATGTATAGACAACTTGTCTTACCGTGGACTGATGAACATCAAGGCTTTCAGAGATACTTTTGTAACCCTTTCCAGCTTTATGCAAGTCAACAATTCTTAATCGTAGGTCTTCTGAGAGCTCTTTTGTGCGAGGCATGGTTCACATCTGGCAATGCTTCTTAAGAATAGCACATTCAAAACTGGTGTGTATTTTTTATAGGGCAGGGCAGCTTTAACCAACACCTCCAATCTCGTCTCATTGATTGGACTCCAGGTTGGCTGACTCCTGACTCCTTAGCTCTTGAAGAAGTCTTTAGCCTAGGGGTTCACATACTTTTCCCACCCTGCACTGTGAATGTTTACATGGTGTGTTCAATAAAAACATGAAAACATATAATTGTTTGTGTGGTATTAGTTTAAGCAGACTGTGTTTGTCTATTGTTGTGACTTAGATGAAGATCAGAACACATTTGATGACCAACTTATGCAGAAATCCAGGTAATTCCAAAGGGTTCACATACTTTTTCTTGCAACTGTAGATTGTTGCTTTTATTTGCTTTCAGTGGTCCATTGTTTTTACTATATGGCTGCTTTTATTTGTATTTTGTAATTGTTAAGTTTATTCTGGTTTGTTTTGTGTTCGTACCTTTTATGTGATTTTATACTTATTTGTATGTTTTGTGAGCTGAGCTGTGTGATTTTATATGGATCTCTCTGTACAGCACCACTGGTCTGGAGGTTTTAAAGTGCTTTATAAATAAAGTTGGATTGGATTGGAGAAGAACATACACACAAGATTTTATAACTTGCTGTAGATAAATGAAGCTCAGCGTAAGTTCAGCAGGAAGACCGTCTTTACTCTTCATTTACTATTCCCATGTTACTACTCTCTCTCCTCTCAATAAGTGATCGGAGGCGTCACTCTCCAGCTTAACCAATCACTTCGCTCTATTCCCAAGAGCCTATCATAGCGCTCTGCCAAACCTTTTAAGTCTGCTCTCCCCTCTGACAGCTGTCATTTCAGGTGACTCGACGCTGTGAAGATAAACTTCTGTTGTTGCAATGTTGAGGTAGAATGAAGGAGTCTGGAACCGTCGTTAGCCAAAGCACTGAGAGTTTTATTGATCACAGTACATTAATACGGCCGGGGAGATCACTTAGTTTCACACTGTCCCGTGCTCCACCATCCTGATCTCTGCCCCAGAATAGACCCAACACGCATCAACATGAGGAAAGGCGGGCTCACAGAAACCCGCGTATACCTAATTAGCTATTAAATGGGAGACAATAATCTCCTTGTCCCAAAGAGATGCAGCTAGGTCTCAACCCTCCCCCACGGATATAGGAGAAGCGTTTGACCTGTGACCTCAATTTACAGAGGAGTCTTTGAGTGACTACAAGCAGATGTTTGCAGTATCACAGATTCTAAGAAACAATAAGAAGCTCTATAAACAGATCAGATTAAAATATTCTCTTACAGATGCAACCCTACTCCCCCCTTTCACCTCCTGTCCCTCTGAATCCAGGGTCAAGCTAAGCCCCTCCCCTTCAGACCGACCCAACTATCCATTCACCACCACCAGTGTCAAGCTAAGCCCCACCCCTTCAGACCGACCCAACTATCCATTCACCACCACGGGTCAAGCTAAGCCCCACCCCTTCAGACCGACCCAACTATCCATTCACCACCACGGGTCAAGCTAAGCCCCACCCCTTCAGACCGACCCAACCATCCACTCACCACCACGGGTCAAGCTAAGCCCCACCCCTTCAGACCGACCCAACTATCCATTCACCACCCCCAGAGTCAAGCTAAGCCACTCACCTTCAGACCGACCCCAACCATCCATTCACCACCACCAGGGTCAAGCTAAGCCCCTCCCCTTCAGACCGACCCCAACTATCCATTCACCACCACCAGGGTCAAGCTAAGCCACTCACCTTCAGACCGACCCCAACTATCCATTCACCACCACCAGGGTCAAGCTAAGCCCCTCCCCTTCAGACCGACCCCAACCATCCATTCACCACCACCAGGGTCAAGCTAAGCCCCTCCCCTTCAGACCGACCCCAACTATCCATTCACCACCACCAGGGTCAAGCTAAGCCACTCCCCTTCAGACCGACCCCAACCATCCATTCACCACCACCAGGGTCAAGCTAAGCCCCTCCCCTTCAGACCGACTCCAACTATCCATTCACCACCACCAGGGTCAAGCAAAGCCCCTCCCCTTCAGACCGACCCCAACTATCCATTCACCACCACCAGGGTCAAGCAAAGCCCCTCCCCTTCAGACCGACCACAACTATCCATTCACCACCACCAGGGTCAAGCTAAGCCACTCCCCTTCAGACCGAACCCAACCATCCATTCACCACCACCAGGGTCAAGCTAAGCCCCTCCCCTTCAGACCGACCCCAACCATCCATTCACCACCACCAGGGTCAAGCTAAGCCACTCCCCTTCAGACCGAACCCAACCATCCATTCACCACCACCAGGGTCAAGCTTAGCCCCTCCCCTTCAGACCGACCCCAACCATCCATTCACCACCACCAGTGTCTCGACCACGGGGGGTTTCATCGGATCGGTTCTCCCCTCCCGAATGATACTCCTGCACAACGGGGCCTAATCGCCAAAACTCCATTACATTCATTTGCGTTTCTCTACAATAAATATGTATTCTTAAATCAAAACCGTCTCTCCTGATTGAAGTA
>NW_022991774.1:0-53809 GCF_902827175.1 Gymnodraco acuticeps
GATCAACAATACAACAGCTGATCAACAATCACAACAGCTGATCAACAATCACAACAGCGGATCAACAATCACAACAGCTGATCAACAATACACAGCTGATCAACAATCAAACAGCTGATTCAACAATCACAACAGCTGATCAACAATCACAACAACTGATCAACAATCACAACAGCTGATCAACAATCACAACAGCTGATCAACAATCACAACAACTGATCAACAATCACAACAGCTGATCAACAATCACAACAGCTGATCAACAATACAACAGCTGATCAACAATACAACAGCTGATCAACAATCACAACAGCTGATCAACAATCACAACAGCTGATCAACAATACAACAGCTGATCAACAATCACAACAGCTGATCAACAATCACAACAGCTGATCAACAATCACAACAGCTGATCAACAATACAACAGCTGATCAACAATCACAACAGCTGGTCAACAATCACAACAGCTGGGGGGTATACTACGAAGCAGGATTTCCGCTTAGCGGCTAAATTCAGGGAAAACTCCGGCTTTCCGGTCCTACGAAGCTGGTTCTCTTTTTAGCAGGCTAGATCTCCATGGTAACTTATGCTTAGCGGCTAACCTGGTCGGGACCAGGTTAGGTTGCAGGCTAAGAGCTCAACTCAGTGAAAGCACTGCCTGCTGACCAATCAGAGCTCAGTGTGCGGAGTTTAAAGCGATCAAGTCATATTACAGGAGAAAGGAAATACAGAAAAGCTGCCATTGCAGGAAAGACGGCCGGCAAAAATCAACTGACTGTGTGAACGTGAACATTAATAGAATATCACCTCCCATCTTCAGAGCAATCTGACTATTATAACATTAGCGTTAAGAAAGCTTACTTAAATATCTGCTACAACACAAGTAACCGGATCAGAGTAACATTAAGTACAGTCCGCGGCATATCACTTCATAATGTATCATATATCTCCTGATCTGAGTCAGCTGAGCCGTATCTGGCCGTGCAACACTCAGTGTCACAGACTGGATGCAGAAGTATTATTTTAAGCAACACATTAAGTTGACGAAACACTCGAGTCAAATGTAATTAAAGTCAGATCGTGTCTTAGACGGGCAGTGATATCATAAAACCTGTTAATGTACGCATTCAAACACTTGTTCTGTTACCAGCTGTATTCACCTTGCAGGTGCAGCTAAGCTTTGATCCTGGATCAAGTGTTTAAGTCATGGATGTTTAAAGTTTAACTTCTTCATTTTTGACTAGTATTAAAGTTCACTTTTCATTCAGGAAGTATGACACTGCGCTGTCAGTGCGCTTCTCCATGTTTGTGATTGGTCGAATGCTCCAGATACCACCCCTCTCATGTGAACACCTAACTAGATAGGACACGGCTGGCTTGAGCGATCCACTTGATAACCAGCGTCGTAGTACAGTTTAGCGAGAGCGCGTATGTTTTGGATTAGGCCAACCGGCTAACTCAAACATATCCAGGTTAGGTTGAACTAGATTCGTAGTACAGGCCCCTGGTCAACAATCACAACAGCTGATCAACAATCACAACAGCTGGTCAACAATCACAACAGCTGGTCAACAATCACAACAGCTGGTCAACAATCACAACAGCTGGTCAACAATCACAACAGCTGGTCAACAATCACAACAGCTGGTCAACAATCACAACAGTTGGTCAACAATCACAACAGCTGGTCAACAATCACAACAGCTGATCAACAATCACAACAGCTGGTCAACAATCACAACAGTTGGTCAACAATCACAACAGCTGGTCAACAATCACAACAGCTGGTCAACAATACAACAGCTGATCAACAATCACAACAGTCAGCTATGAGGGTTAAAAGCAGACACGTGTCCCAACACTGATCAATAAGTAATCTATTATTAAACTCGTGTCATCGTGCACTCTCACGTCGCTCTAGAATGAGGCGAATAGTAACATGCTCACCCGTCACTGATCACTGTCATTGAACATCAGCATCTGATTGGCTGATGAACCTGTCACTAATGCTTATTACCAATCAGATGTGTTGTGTTTCAATAGAAGGCTAGCAGTATCTGTTGGTGGTCTATATAGAGGGCAGGTGGTTATTATATGTTCAGGGTCACCGCACTCGCATGCAGAACTGTCTGCCAGGCCCCACGTCTTCATTGATGTTTTGAAGCGACCGACCCCAGTTCGTAGAGCTTCTGTTGAATCCCAGCGGAGCAGAAACTCCTTCAGATCATGAGTTTTGACTTCTGAGACTCTGCGTTTGATGTCTAAACCAACTCTGCACTAACTTTCATTTTGTGTTGGTTTTGGAAAAACAAGTGGTAGTGCAGCCTCGTCTCCAAAAGATCTTGATCTGTTTGGATTGAAGAAAATAACCTCATTAAACACATTGGAAGGGATTTAGACACGATATGAAGCTGGGTATTATTCACTTTAAAGGTCCCATGCCATTTCTACTGATCATAGTTCCATTGTTGAGGTCTACTAGAATAGATTTACATTGTCTAATTTTCAAACTCACATTGGTTTCTCTTACAGCATCTCTGTATAGTATGTGTATTCACTCTCTGTCCTACACGCCTTGTTGGAGCTCCTGCCCCCCCCCCCCCCTGTGAGCCCACTGTGCTCTGATTGGTCGAGCGACGTGCAGCGCGAAACTCATCCTGAGCACACAAACACTCACAGCCGAAGTAAAAACAATAAGTGTGGCTTGATATTGAGTAAGAAAAAGGTTTATAACGCTGTGAGAACGGGTCTGCAGAGAGCATTTCTCCGCCATCCCAACTTAGCAGCCCGAACAACGTTTACCCATTTAAACAGTCGTGGTGTATACCTTGTTTGTTTTAAACATCATAAATACACAAACAACAATGAATACTTACAGGTTGTGTACCCGAAACTCCCGCTGGTCCAAACAAAGTAGGAACAGCATCGTTCTTCTGTGCCCTACGCTGTACATATCTGGCATGAATCCTGAAAGGTTTGGGAAGCTTTGTTTCGTGAAAGGCTGGCGGAGGGTGCGGCCATAGCTCTGGGCGTGGCTACTGGGTATCCCTACGTAGCGATACCCAGGAAGAAAATGATAAATGTCCAACGAGGCATTCTGGGGCAGCATAAACAGGTCTTCTCTGTGTTAGAGTTTTACTCTCTACAGGGTGCACTTTGAGGGTTTTGACTCTGCAGACCGTTTACATGCAGAAGCTACAGAACACAAGGGGACGGGTCAGAACCAGAGAAGCATGACGTGGGACCTTTAAGAGTGCAGGGAATGTTTGCAGATGATGATGGATTGAATATTTAGGACTAATAAGTTGTTCAGGCCACCATCAAATCTATTCTGTGGGGTTAGTTTGGCAGCCAGGCTTCACCTTAAAACTGAATGGATAAAAAGGACTCCATATTACCTCGAGGACTAGAAACCCTTGAAACAAGTGGACAGTTATCCGTTCCTGGATTCAGCATCCCCACGGTCATGGTCATCACATCTAAACATCTTGGTGAACAAAGGGCCAGTCGACTGCATTTCTTTGAGGAGACGGAGGTGAAGCTCCTGGTCTAAGAAGCAGAAGAGAGGCTCCTGACTGGAAGCAGCCTGGCTCAGTTAGTGGACGTCTGGAGACAGGAGGGCTCAGCAGGGAGTCGTTAAAGCATTCAAGCTTCATCCTGTTTACAAGCATCAGTGATGTGAGAGCCGAGGACCGAGCCCTCAGTTGACCTGCATCAGATCCGCTGACCACACGAGCTGCTGCACCGCGAGCCACACACACATCTGAGGTTCCATATTCTGCTTCATCCATGGAGACGTCTAACTCTGAACTACCTGGTGCCACTTGATCCGGCCCACGGGGGTCCTGGGAGGGTGGGGTTTCATTTTAGTTTGTTTTGTAAGGGAACTGTATGTTCTTTCACGGGGTATGTATGTGTCTTGTTTTTCTGTGTTTCTGCTTAAATAGATAAAACATGTGATCACAAAAACCGATAGAGGTCCGATCACTAGGTTACTTTTGACTCCACAGCCATAGTGCCTATAGACGTGTGTACGTTGAAAACAGGGGCACAGAAACATCTCGACATGCGAGCGACCGCTAATGTGGACTGCAAACATGAATGTCCCCCTGATAAACAAAGTCCCTGAGTGTCCTTCTGGTGCGTTTCGGCAGCCCTGAGACACACGGGGACACCAGGCCTTAACCTGATCAAAGGTATCTGAACTTGGCGAGTCAGAACCCACAGTTCCTCTCAGTGTGCAGCTGACATGGTGACGTTTGGAGGAAGGCCGGTGATTCTCCAGAACTCACAGAGGGCCAAATGGGACTAACATTTTTACTTTGCAAACATTTTCTACAATAAATACACATTTCCTTTTGGGGCACAGCCATGTGTCCTCCTCCTCTGTAACTCCTGTTGTCTCTGCAGGTCTCTCAGCCTCGGCCTCCCTGGTCTCCCTGTCCTGGATGGTGGCCTCGTATCAGAAGGTTCTGCGGGACTCGCGGGACGATAAGCTGCCGATGAGCTACAAGGCGGTGCTGGTGCAGATCCTGTGGCACCTCTTCACCATCGGAGCCCGCACGCTGGCCTTCGCTCTGTTCGCCTCCGTGTTCCCGCTCTACTTCGGCGTCTTCGTGGTGGCGCACTGGTGCGTCATGACCTTCTGGATCATCCAGGGCGAGACGGACTTCTGCATGTCCAAGTGGGAGGAGATCATCTACAACATGATGGTGGGCATCGTCTACATCTTCTGCTGGTTCAGCGTGAGGGAGGGCCGCACCCGCTGCCGGCTGCTGATCTACAGGTTCAAGTCCCCTAAGTGGTGTCCTTATTGGGGTTAAAGGTCACCTATCATGCAAAATGCACTTTGTGATGTCTCTTCTACATCAACATGTGTCCCCTCTTCTTCATGTCTCTTCTACATCAACATGTGTCCCCTCTTCTTCATGTCTCTTCTACATCAACATGTGTCCCCTCTTCTCTCTCATGTCTCTTCTACATCAACATGTGTCCCCTCTTCTTCATGTCTCTTCTACATCAACATGTGTCCCCTCTTCTTCATGTCTCCTCTACATCAACATGTGTCCCCTCTTCTTCATGTCTCTTCTACATCAACATGTGTCCCCTCTTCTTCATGTCTCTTCTACATCAACATGTGTCCCCTCTTCTTCATGTCTCTTCTACATTAACATGTGTCCCCTCTTCTTCATGTCGCTTCTACATCAACATGTGTCCCCTCTTCTCCATGTCTCTTCTACATCAACATGTGTCCCCTCTTCTTCATGTCTCTTCTACATCAACATGTGTCCCCTCTTCTTCATGTCTCTTCTACATCAACATGTGTCCCCTCTTCTCCATGTCTCTTCTACATCAACATGTGTCCCCTCTTCTCCATGTCTCTTGTACATCAACATGTGTCCCCTCTTCTCATGTCTCTTCTACATCAACATGTGTCCCCTCTTCTCTATGTCTCTTCTACATCAACATGTGTCCCCTCTTCTCCATGTCTCTTCTACATCAACATGTGTCCCCTCTTCTTCATGTCTCTTCTACATCAACATGTGTCCCCTCTTCTTCATGTCTCTTCTACATCAACATGTGTCCCCTCTTCTTCATGTCTCCTTCTACATCAACATGTGTCCCCTCTTCTTCATGTCTCTTCTACATCAACATGTGTCCCCTCTTCTTCATGTCTCTTCTACATCAACATGTGTCCCCTCTTCTTCATGTCTCTTCTACATCAACATGTGTCCCCTCTTCTTCATGTCTCTTCTACATCAACATGTGTCCCCTCTTCTTCATGTCTCTTCTACATCAACATGTGTCCCCTCTTCTTCATGTCTCTTCTACATCAACATGTGTCCCCTCTTCTTCATGTCTCTTCTACATCAACATGTGTCCCCTCTTCTTCATGTCTCTTCCTACATCACATGTGTCCCCTCTTCTTCATGTCTCTTCTACATCAACATGTGTGCCCTCTTCTCATGTCTCTTCTACATCAACATGTGTCCCCTCTTCTTCATGTGTCTTCTACATCAACATGTGTCCCCTCTTCTTCATGTCTCTTCTACATCAAATGTGTCCTCTTCTTCATGTCTCTTCTACATCAACATGTGTCCCCTCTTCTTCATGTCTCTTCTTCATCAACATGTGTCCCCTCTTCTTCATGTCTCTTCTTCATCAACATGTGTCCCCTCTGTGGAAAGAGACTCTGAAAGTTTCAGGAACAAAGATTTTCTCTCTTTTTGATCAATTTCTATAGAAACCTGTCTGAAATGAGCTGATCAGATTTTGGCCACTTGATGATGTCATAACGATGTTTTGTCTTGTGTAACCATTAGCCAATCAGCAACCAAGGTAACCTCCCCCCCCTTATCACCTGAATCTCCCATTGAGTTCTTTGTAACCAAATCTCTCTCAGAGGGGCGTGGGGAGGGGCTCCTTATTTTCATCTAAAGTAACAGACAGAGAATCAGCACTTTGGAAACAGGGCTGAAACAGAGGGGATTATGGGTAATGCTGCAATGATCTGTTTGGTGTGTCAGCCAATCAGAGACAGGCTCTGGATATATCTGAGACCTGTGATATATCGATGAAGAACAGTATGATAGGGGACCTTTGAAGCTCTTAATGTCTTCCATGTTTGTAAAGCACTTTGAATTGCCTTGTGCTGAAAGGTTCTGTATGAATAAACCTGCGTTGCCTTACAGCCTGACGGTTCTGCTGGAGAACGTGTTCCTCACCGCCGCCTGGTACCTTCACCGAGGCCCCTCTTCCTCGGAATCCTACGCCGTCGCCATGGTGTGCGTCGTGTCCAGCAGCTACGCTTTGGGCAGCTTCTTCATGTGTGTTTATTACTGCCTGCTGCACCCCGACGGGCCCGTGTCGGGGTGGCGGCCAGTCGTTGAGAAGGAGGATTTGCCCGTGGAGTTGCTAGCTTCCCCGGCGGTTAGCCTCCCGCCGGATGTGGTTAGCAGCCCCCCCAGAACCCTGCAGAGGACTAAAGGGCCGGATTATTCGGGGGTGGACGGAGACGTGTTTCAGGTTCGGCCTCAGCGGGGGGTCCAGGCTCCTGTTCCCAGTCTCTCCCCGCGCACAGAGGGGCCCGTGATCCGGATAGATCTGCCCAGGAAGAAGTACCCGGCCTGGGACGCTCACTTCATCGACCGCCGGCTGCGTAAAACCATCCTCGTGCTGGAGAGCGCGGCGCCCGTCACGCCCCGGATCCAGTACCGCTGCCTGGCCACGCCCAAAGAGGTGATGGAGTACGAGACCACGGTGTGACGCCTTCAATGAGATCAGACTCAACTCAACGCCGCCGTGTGGAATAAAGACTCTCGCCGCGTTTCTCTCTGAGACAAACGGGCGGAGGAAGCGACGGAGTGTGGTGTCCCTTTTTATTGTTTTTTTTTACAGAAGCAAAGTGCTGTGTGGTGTTTGATGATGGTGATGGTGCATATTCCTGGTTACTGTATCAGTTCTCAGGTCAGGAAGTGGTACAGGAAGTGGTACAGGAGGTGGTACAGGAAGTGGTACAGGAGGGGGTACATGAGGGGGTACAGGAGGGGGTACAGGAAGTGGTACAAGATGGGGTACAGGAGGTGGTACAGGAGGGGGTACAGGAGGTGGTACAGGAGGTGGTACAGGATGGGGTACAGGAGGGGGTACAGGAGGGGGTACAGGAGGGGGTACAGGAAGTGGTACAGGAGGGGGTACAGGAAGTGGTACAGGAGGGGGTACAGGAAGGGGGTACAGGAGGGGGTACGGGAAGTGGTACATGAGGTGGTACAGGAAGGGGGTACAGGACGGGGTACGGGAAGTGGTACAGGAGGTGGTACAGGAGGTGGTTCAGGAAGGGGGTGATGGGAAGCTGCACATCCTCTCACAGAGACGGCCTTCAACATGCAGGAGTATCTATAGAACTGGACCAGATGTAGGGCTGCAACAAGACTCTTTTTCTTGTGCACGTGATAAAGCTCGCTGTGGGTGAGCTACAGTTAGCCACCCTTAATTATAATATTTTAAAAATATGTTTTAAAATCATTACAAACATTTACAGGACACAGTTTTGGAGTCAAACCATAATCTAAAGGCGGTGAATCCTCAAGAGGAAAGTAAGAAGGACAGCCTTTCAATTTGACTTTGAAGTATTGCCATTGCTGTGCAAGATGCTTTTCTTCAGCACGTCTTCTGGTCATTTTGACCATCCAGGTTCACAGGTGTGTTTCATTAAAAGTGACTGCAACCAGAATGCATGCTGAAATATTTTATTTGTACGTTTAAAAGTCAAATTGAAGTGTCCTAGTCCCTCGTCTAAACGATTAGTTTACAATATGATAATACGATTCGATGATATGATAGGATTTAATAGTCTGTGGGTGAATCCAAAATGAAAACAGACTTAGTTGCAGCCCTATGTAGAAGAGTGAGAGCATGTACATATTAAACACACAATCAGAACTCACTGATCGTAATCCCCTGATGTTGAAGGAGTCTCCGCTTCATGCCTGAAAAGCAACATTTGAGTTGAATGTAAAAAACTGTTGGAAATGTGATTATCGGTGAAAAGGCTCCGAGCGTTTTCACGTTAGTGGGATTTACAACATTCCTGTGGTTCTGATCTGTTTTTGTAAAAGTAAGCTAGGACAAAAAAAGAGATTTGTGTTTACGGGCCGTCTGTTCAACACACCCCCATGCAGAGTGTGTGTGAACACTGTAGGATTTATTAAGTAAGGAGGCCGACAGGCGCAAACACGCTACAACGACCCAGAACACAGCTTCAGGAAGGATGCAGATATAAAACCCAAAGGTTCCACATGAAGAAACATCTTCAGCAACAACACATGCAGCGTTTAGAGAACATTCAGCAGCTTGAGGAGACATGGCAGCGTTTACTAAAAGACCAGGGGACACTAAAGAGTGACGCACACAACTGGGAGACCAGGGGACACTAAAGAGTGACGCACACAGCTGGGAGACCAGGGAACACTAAAGAGTGACGCACACAGCTGGGAGACCAGGGGACACTAAAGAGTGACGCACAAAGCTGGGAGACCAGGGGACACTAAAGAGTGAAGCACACAGCTGGGAGACCAGGGGACACTAAAAAGTGACGCACACAGCTGGGAGACCAGGGGACACTAAAGAGTGACGCACACAGCTGGGAGACCAGGGGACACTAAAGAGTGACGCACACAGCTGGGAGACCAGGGGACACTAAAGAGTGACACACACAGCTGGGAGACCAGGGGACACTAAAGAGTGACACACCCAGCTGGGAGACCAGGGGACACTAGAGAGTGACGCACACAGCTGGGAGACCAGGGGACACTAAAGAGTGACGCACCCAGCTGGGAGACCAGGGGACACTAAAGAGTGACGCTGCATGTGTCCTCAAGTTGCTGAAGAAGTCTCTTCGTGTGTTTTGGAGCATTTGTGTTTCTATATCTGCATCCTTTCTGCACCTGTCGGCCTCCGTACATACAGGATGTTCTCACGCTGCATCAGTCGGCCTCCGTACTTACAGGATGTTCTCACGCTGCACCTGTCGGCCTCCGTACGTACAGGATGTTCTCACACTGCACCTGTCGGCCTCCGTACATACAGGATGTTCTCACGCTGCACCTGTCGGCCTCCGTACGTACAGGATGTTCTCACACTGCACCTGTCGGCCTCCGTACATACAGGATGTTCTCACGCTGCATCCGTCCACACCGGACTCTATTTTCCAGGTGAACTGTTTGATGGACAGGGGGACAGTACTGTCTGTAACCACAGTGTTTCTGTCTCAAGTAGAGAAACGATGGATCAGCTGCAGACTCCGATACGCTTTGATATTACTGATGGTACGGGCATGTGGTAGTCATGGTAACGCTTTATTTTACAGGTCTGTTATTCTTTATTTGTATTTAATTGAATGTATTATATATCAAGGTAAGATTTAACGGACCTGTGAAATAAAGCGTTGCTGTACTTTCTTTTATCAGGGTTGTTTTTATATCGTAGTCGTCACAACTTGCGGGAAATGTGCGTGTGTGTGTGTGTGTGTGTGTGCGTGCGTGCGCGTGTTGGTATGTGTGTGTGTGTGTCTTTGTGTGTGTGTGTGTGTGTGTGTGTGTGTGTGTGTGTGTGTCTGTGTGTGTGTGTGTGTGTGTCGGGGGAGTCCTGCCACTCTAATAGAAACTGTGTCCCTGAGATGAGACAGTTTTGTTGTAAACTCTGTCCCGTCGGCTCTGACTTTTTGCAGATGACTGAAATAAACAGTCCGCAGACAGAACTCCTTTACCGCTCCTGTTGCAGTAAACAAAACTAATCATGGTGCTAACAACAACAACAACACCTGAAGAGGAGCAGGGGGAGGGGGGCTGTACCTCAAACACACAGCTAGAATCAAAAAGCCTTAAACTGGCCGTGCCAGACGGAGAAGACGAAGAGAAGAAGGTTTCATTTTGTTGTTGTTTCTGAAATAAAGAGCGATGTGTTTACCTGACTGCTGCTGCCTTCTTATCTGATTGCATCTTAAAGAGAGTTCTCCCTCTCCTGGAGTGTGTTCTATAGGTTTTAGTGCATGTCAATGGTCCACAAACATCTCCATCTGTACTTCAGGAACATGGTGACATCACTATGGAACAATCGAGCTCCTATTAAAGAGGCCCTATTCTGCTTTCTGTGGTGTTCCCTCTCCTGGAGTGTGTTTACGTAGGTTTTAGTGCAAGTCAATGGTCCGCTAGGTTACATTCCCTGTGTTCCCTCCACTGTTTACTTTACTTCTGGAACATAGTGACATCACTACGGAACACTCGCGCTCCTATTTTCAGACAGAGTACTTAATATCAGCATAAAATACATTTGAATTTGCGTCTCCTCCTGGTGTGTGTTTTGTGTCTCCTCCTGGTGTGTGTTTTGTGTCTCCTGGTTTGTGTTTTGCGTCTCCTCCTGGTGTGTGTTTTGCGTCTCCTCCTGGTGTGTGTTTTGTGTCTCCTGGTGTGTGTTGTGCATCTCCTGGTGTGTGTTTTGCGTCTCCTCCTGGTGTGTGTTTTGCGTCTCCTGGTGTGTGTTGTGCGTCTCCTCCTGGTGTGTGTTTTGTATCTCCTGGTGTGTGTTTTGCGTTTCCTCCTGGTGTGTGTTTTGTATCTCCTGGTGTGTGTTTTGCATCTCCTCCTGGTGTGTGTTTTGTGTCTCCTGGAGTGTGTTTTGTGTCTCCTGGTGTGTTTTGTGTCTCCTGGAGTGTGTTTTGTGTCTCCTGGTGTGTGTTTTGCGTCTGCTCCTGGTGTGTGTTTTGCGTCTCCTCCTGGTGTGTGTTTTGCGTCTCCTGGTGTGTGTTTTGCGTCTCCTCCTGGTGTGTGTTTTGAGTCTCCTCCTGGTGTGTGTTTTGCGTCTCCTCCTGGTGTGTGTTTTGCGTCTCCTGGTGTGTGTTTTGTGTCTCCTGGTGTGTTTTGTGTCTCCTGGAGTGTGTTTTGTGTCTCCTCCTGGTGTGTGTTTTGCGTCTCCTCCTGGTGTGTGTTTTGCGTCTCCTCCTGGTGTGTGTTTTGTGTCTCCTGGTGTGTGTTTTGCGTCTCCTGGTGTGTGTTTTGCGTCTCTTGGTGTGTGTTTTGCGTCTCCTTGTGTGTGTTTTGCGTCTCCTCCTGGTGTGTGTTTTGCGTCTCCTTGTGTGTGTTTTGCGTCTCCTCCTGGTGTGTGTTTTGCGTCTCCTGGTGTGTGTTTTGCGTCTCTTGGTGTGTGTTTTGCGTCTCCTGGTGTGTGTTTTGTGTCTCCTGGTGTGTGTTTTGCGTCTCCTGGTGTGTGTTTTGTGTCTACTCCTGGTGTGTGTTTGCGTCTCCTGGTGTGTGTTTTGCGTCTCTTGGTGTGTGTTTTGTGTCTCCTGGTGTGTGTTTTGCGTCTCTTGGTGTGTGTTTTGCGTCTCCTCCTGGTGTGTGTTTTGCATCTCCTCCTGGTGTGTGTTTTGTGTCTGTTGGTGTGTGTTTTGCGTCTCCTGGTGTGTGTTTTGGGTCTCCTGGTGTGTGTTTTGCGTCTCCTGGTGTGTGTTTTGTGTCTCCTGGTGTGTTTTGTGTCTCCTGGTGTGTGTTTTGCGTCTCCTGGTGTGTGTTTTGCGTCTCCTGGTGTGTGTTTTGTGTCTCCTGGTGTGTGTTTTGTGTCTCCTGGTGTGTGTTTTGTGTCTCCTTGTGTGTGTTTTGCGTCTCCTGGTGTGTGTTTTGTGTCTCCTGGTGTGTGTTTTGTGTCTCCTGGTGTGTGTTTTGTGTCTCCTTGTGTGTGTTTTGCGTCTCCTGGTGTGTGTTTTGTGTCTCCTGGTGTGTGTTTTGTGTCTCCTTGGTGTGTGTTTTGTGTCTCCTGGTGTGTGTTTTGTGTCTCCTGGTGTGTGTTTTGTGTCTCCTGGTGTGTGTTTTGTGTCTCCTGGTGTGTGTTTTGTGTCTCCTGGTGTGTGTTTTGTGTCTCCTGGTGTGTGTTTTGCGTCTCCTCCTGGTGTGTGTTTTGCGTCTCCTGGTGTGTGTTTTGCGTCTCCTGGTGTCTCCTGGTGTGTGTTTTGCGTCTCCTGGTGTGTGTTCAGTGATTAGGTTGGGACTAAATCCCCTCTCTGTGTTAAAGTGGATTAGTGGATTAGCTGCAGTGAACTTCTCACCTCGACAGATATATCCTAACCTCATGTCGGGGTATCGTTATGATTAATCTGGGAGGGTTTCCATCAGGGTATTGATCACTTCCACTGGAAAAGATTTCACGGTTTCTCTCAAACTCAACATTTGCAAGTCAATGGGCTGTGACCACAGAATTCAAATCATGTGCAAATTGTCGTATTAACCCCTAAAACTGCAGGGAAAGGTGTCAAACTAAAAGCACCTTCAAGTTAAAACATTGCTGACCATCCTCACATATTGGTTATGTTTCAGGAGTGATTTTCAACCAACCAGACTAGAGCATCTTCTGTGATTTATATTGGGTTTACACTAAACTGTAAAACATTTATTTAAACCTGGAAGAATAAGAGATTAATATAATTTCATTTAGGGAACAAGTGGTTTAATCAGCTCTTATCAATTTAATATACTTTGTCATTAAATGTAATTACATTTGGTGAATTATTCCTTTGTTTCTGGAACACATCCCACTATTGTAAAATACATCACTATCACCACAGCCAATCAGCGCTTAGGGGGCGGGTCTACATTAGCTGTCAAGCAAATACATCAGAGCACCAAGGAGGATAATGTAGTTTTAGATTAGGACAAACTAGACCCAACTACATTCAGTCATGCATTCAGTAGATAAACCTCCATCAGGACTGCGAGAACACTCCCATACAGTAGGGGGCGGTAATGCAGAATATGAAGAAAATACATCACTACAGCCACAGCCAATCAGGGATCAGGAGGCGGGGAAACATCAGTAGCAGAGCCCTGCGTTGCGGCTCGCCTCGAAAGTAGACGAGAGTAGGCGATCGCAGCCGGTGTCAGTACCAGATATGTTCGGCCTACCAAATATGTTCGGGTGTATTTCCGTCGCATCCGTCATCCGTCATATCCGTCATATACTCACCTCCCTCTGCTCCCAGCGCTATGCTGCCACACACCGGCCGTCTGCGGAACTGCAGCCGGAGGAACTCGGTACAGCTTGTTATGTGTGTGTACTTAATTATTTACAATTAAAAAATATATATATTCTGCGTTACTTTAGCCAACACTTTTATAATATATAAGCCTGATCATGTCGTTGAAAGCAAGTACAGATGTTCTCCCTTTTCCACAGTTCTGTGTGAACTTCATCTAAGGTAGATGCTTTGCTTCTGCACCAGTTTAGCAGAAGTCTGTTTTGTAAGACTGGTTTTGTTGCAGTCTGTTCATGCTATGTGTTTCTTGCGTAAGACTATATACACACGGAACACATGTATTACAGGGCTGTACCCAGTGTGCTTCATAAAACATTTTTGAAGCTTATTTTTTTAAATTAAGCCGTTTCCATGTTATAACAGCATCTCGTTAAATCAATATCGGAAACAATAATTGTCTTTTTGTGGTTATTTAAATGTAATTTATGGTGCTATTAGAGTGCTTATAGACTGACCCGTTAATACAGATGCCCCCCCCCCCCCCCTTTGTGTGCGGTGAGCTGGAGAGAAGGCAGTCTATTTATTTTGGTGAAAAAAAAAACCCCTAACATATATGGATTGAATCAGAATATTGTGTTGGATCAAAACATATTGTACATTTTGAGAATTCTTACATCTATTACAATACATTTTGAGCTTTGGACAATGTTTGGATCAAACGAGCCAGAAACAACCTTAAGCAGCCACCACTGGAATATTATTGCAGTAATATCATAATACTAGTAGCCTTATATTAGTGTAGCCTAATATTGATCGACAAATATTTAGAAATAAATCTGGTTCTGCCTGCCTGCCTCATCGCACTATGCCCTGCTGCATTACCATGTATAGTATTTACATTCATAATGATCCTTTTTTGTTGCAGAGCTTTAGAGGCTTTAAGAGACGAACTGTCAATGATGCCAACTTGGCGACCTACAAACTAGATATAGCAATCTTGGAGCTATTGCGGCTAGCTACTTTCATTGGAAAGAGTCTCTAATTTTTTGTATGTATATATTTCATATATCCATCCCAAGCTTACCTACCCAACTGAATGAATTCACACATTCAAGTAAATAGAAAGACAGCACAGCATTCAAGTGTTTATTGAGAATTTGAACTTCAACGTTAATGGAAAAAGCTCCAAACTTTTCTCTACAGCCCTTAGTATCAAGAAATCCTTCTAGTTCCTTTTACATGTGGATAGGAAAACAGCACAGATTGTTCAGAATATATGAGGAAGCCATCAGGGAAGCAGCATGACCCAAGGCAGGACTGCAGAGACAGGTTCAGCCACGACCCGAAGTCCACGACCCGAAGTCCACGACGGGCAGCGTCCGGGAAAACCAAACTTGAAGGTAAGATATCAAATGATGATCTTCATTAATTGCAGTGACAATTTAGTCTATTCTGACATTTGTTTGTGTGAGTTAATCTTTACCTATGATATCTGGTTGCAGAAGGGACTGCAATAGCCTGGATGTTGGTCATCAGAGTAGATGCCCTGCAATTCTCCTCTTTTACCTTTCCCAACATATCCTATGAATAGAAAAAGAAAATATTGTAATTGAATCACACTAGGACCACAACACACTAAATATGTAATGACACATAAACATTATTATCCAGAATAAGAAGTCTACCTGGTTTGCAGTTTTTGTAAGGCTCCAAGCATCCACGGCAGGTGTCAATGGTGTACATGACGTTGAAATCCTGCTTGTATGAAGCAGAGAACAAACTCCATGTAGCAACACCTGTGTAAAACAAGCATTTCAATAGAGCCATTAAAAATATGCATAGACACCACAGCTGTCGTATACTGCTGCACCTTCACTGAATCACTTACTCTCAAGCCAGCGAAAGTGGGCCCCTCTTCTGAAAGACACAGTGGACATTGTGTCTCTGAAGGTGGTACACACTAGAGTGAGTGATGAGTACGCTTTGTCACCTTCCTGGAGAACCACTTCCATCAGAAGGTCCGAGAGAAGACAGTTTGGCAGCTGTGAAGTATTGGTCAGACTAGATCAAACATATTTAACAACACATTGACTAGACTGTTGCCAGCACAATCGAAATACCAAGATTCTTTGGGCTTCAGGTAGCAAAAAGACACATTTTTAATATTAATGTTGAATATATCACACACATTTTTCTTATGTTTTGTTATTCTTCTCCTTGAGGTAAAAAACAGCTATCAATAAAGTTAAAAAAAGCAGTGAGACATAATAGTTGGAAATTCTGCCGTGATCACAGGTCGTTTTTTAAACAAAAAACAGTTACTGCTTCACTGAAAAGATATTACCTCCAATATGTCGGACTTTTGAAACTGGACCTTTGAAGGAAAATATAAGGTGTGGGTCATGTGATTGTTTAATTACATGTGTATACAATTATCAATATGTATGCATGTGTTAAATAATCTGGATCTGTCCGTGGCTATAAAAATCACATAATATCAGGATGAAAATGTAAATCAGTGTCAAAGAAACTGTTGTCTATAAAGTAACATTTAAAATGTATGATTTACCCTTCAATCTGGTACCGTTCCATGAGCATAATGCACCACCATTTCCGGATCTGTGCTATGTCCCGCTAAAAGAAAATGTAACAATAATAAAGTTGAAAATGAATGGAACCTCATCATTTGTCTACTCAATGTTAGCCCCCTCTTCCCCCTGAAATACTAACTCAGAGGATAAATACTGACCTCGGTAAACCAAAGTAGAGCATCTGTGCTGAAGTTGAGTGCATACTGTGAAAGGATAAAGATCTGTTAAGTTATGAGTTTCAAAAACTAACAAAACCCCTTAAAAAAAAGTGTCAAGGGAGGAATTTACCATCAGTATGAAGACACCACAGTCATTGCCCGTGGTTTGGTGAGGCTAACCCTGTAAGAATTTGGAATATAACAGTGATGTTCATGGTCAAATGGAAAATAAAGACATGTGAAAGCAGGTGTATGAGATGGTGGAGAAATGTACCTTGACGTCTCTGCCGAACTTTACTGTCCACTGACCTGGAGCAATGCGGTGCGCTAGGTCACTGTCAAAAGAAATGATAAGACATGGGAATTGATTTGGTGAAGGAACGCTATACACAATATAATTCATGTTTTTGGATTTCCTTACATTGAACTATTGCATGCCTTAAAAGAGGAAAGTTATGAAAGCCACTGAACGGGGCTAAAATAAAACAAACAAAAATACGTTTACCAGCCGCTGAACAAAGCTGAACTTGAAAACAACCTTTGAACAAGGCTTATAACAAAATGAATATTATAATTCATAGCATCCTGTTGCAGACTCTTTTCTTTTGGTTCCACTAAGGACACTCCAGACTTTGTGGAAATGGAGATATATTATAAATGAATTTGATCAGATTCAGACCCCTGGTCTACAAGATGGTTACTGCAGTATTAGAATACTATAAACTATTTAGAACTCCCATACAAGCCACAGAACGGTGAGGGGGTAATCATGTTACAAAAACCTAAATATGTCCTTGTAGGAATTGTCCCCAAAGCCATCTGGCTTAAGAGGGTCGAGCAAATATAACTCTCTCTTTGCTGGCTTGATCACCTGTCAACCATTGACAAAATAGCTGAAATTAGACATAATCAAACACCAGAAGAAAACCACACAGCACAACTTATGTTCATTTTGTACATGCTGGTGAGATCATTTGGAACAGACTCACGCAAAGCAAATAGTGATCTGCCTTTCCTTGCTGCCGACTCCAGGCAGGGATGAAAACCATGTCCTTGGTGGCCAATTGGTCAGCCTAGTATTTTAAACAAGGGATTTTAAGTTGCTGTATATCAATTTCAAGAAACATAGGTCTCAAGCAACAGGAACTTACTGGAAAACTGGCCAACACGTCAGCTGTTTTGGACTTCCAGGTAGGAACCACATACATATCCACGATGTATATATCTTTGCCCTATATTGATAGTTTTTCAAAAAAAATGAAATCTTCATAGAAGTATGTTCAACAACAAGAGACAACCACACTTCACGAGATTGGAGTTTCACCACTAAACAGCTATTTAGAAAATATGTGTTATTCAAAAGAAAAAAGCAGGCCAATGATGTCTGTTGAAAACCGTACATGTCTTTGGGTGGCTTCTTGTACCATCTTCAGGCACGTGTTTCCAATCTGAAACAGTAACAACAGTAAGTTACCTGTGCCATTTATTTGAGACAAGATGAAGTTGGGAGGAAAGCTCAAGTATACCTACATTTGACTCCATGCACTGAGGAAGACCCAGGCTCCAAAAGTCCTCTCTGGTCAGGCACACATCACCCTCCTTCACAATGACCTCTGCTCCAGGCCTATTGTGGTCTAGCACATAGCTGAGCTGCAAATAACAGATTGCAAAACATACTTCAAGCCAATAGAAAACATAGAAAAATTAAAATCAAAACAATGCACCTCCATCACTGTGCATGAAGTAAACATATATCTACCAGCTTGTCTTGAATCGGATGTAGATCCTTTGCGTATTTCGCACCAGAGAGGGCATACTGGTGGTCAGCAACAGACCCCTCCGAATCCAACTTCGGTTCAGCTGTTATTAGATAGACAAAAAATAAACAGTATTATTGAAGTACCACACATGAAGTATACCTAAAATGTGTCCTTGTATTGATAATCAAAATACCTCTCAACATAGGCCTGATAAAGGGCTTCAGCTGAGACACATTCACACTCTGTCTCAGCTGAGCTCCTGTTGAGCTCAACAGGGTTGCCACACCCTTGTTGGTGATTGAGGAAACCACATAAGGGCCAAACCAGTTGCACTCCAGTTTTCCACCTTTTCGGCCCTCCTTCCTCTTATTCGCTCTTAGGACCTCATCTCCAACGTTAATCAGGAAAGATTTCACATTCTTTCCCTTGCGTTTTTCAAAAGAGATTTTCTGTCTCTGTTGTGCTATTTGGATGTTCTGGTAAATCTGAGAAAGATATGTAACAGTTATCATTTACAGTCCTTAACATACGCTTGCATTTTTTAGGAGTTATTATGTTTTAAATATTGCCATTTTATTCTCACCTTCGAGTGCAAATCTGCAATGGTTGCAGCCTTTGCCTCAAGCTGCTGTTCTGCCTCATCAGCAGGCACCAACACAGAGGTATCATCCCTGTCATTGACTGTAGCATTTATAACACCCGGGACGCGAGGGTGCCTCCCAAACTGGGCAAAATAGGGCGTGCACTTGGTTGACCTCTGAAAGCATAAAAATTCCTTTTAGTATCTCTGTTGAGTATTGTTTCCATCTGCATTTGTTACAACATTGTACCTGCTTTGAGGTGTTAATGCTCGCCACAATGCCCCTCAGATGTAAATCCCAGTCATTCTGGTCCTCTCCACAGTACTTTGCAAGTGCTTTTTTTATGTTTGGGTTTGTACGCTCATCTTGGCCATTGCACTGGGGATGGTACGCTGAAGTGATGCAGTGTTTTACACCCAGTGCATCAAAAACACCACGGTTGACCTGCAGATGGTTTAGTGTACACCAATTACCAAATTACCTGAAAAATCGTATTACATTGTTACACATAACACATACACTGTATTAGATAGATTATTGTACCTCATTGACAAATTCCCGTCCTTGGTCGGTAATGATCTTCTCGACAAGACCGAAATCTCGAAGAATATTCACAATCTTTTTTGAGACCTCAACAGCTGTTTTGTGGTAGAGCGTTTTTGCTACCACCCACTTCGTGAACAGATCAGTCGCTGTTAGAATGTATCTGCAATATAAAATGCAGAATGTTGTAAATACATACAGAATCACTGTAAATGATTTCCTTTCTTTTTAAACCAGATTCTTCACGTTTAGAACCTTTAAAGGAGGTTACACATGCTTCAGCCCATCATGATAGTACCTTTTGCCCTTAGCAGTGGAGGGAAGTGGGCCAATGAGATCCACACCAAGGACAGTCCATGCCTCGGGAACATGAATGGGATGCAGTACGGGTGCAACCGTTTTAATGACCTCGTGTTGCTGGCAGCGGGGACACTCATCAACCTTAGCAAATATCATACATTTTTCAATCAGCAAAACAAAAAACTTTAGGTATAAAAATGATAGAACAGAGAAAACCTTTCAGAGGAGACAGAATTAAACTGTTAAAGTTCTGAAATATGTTTTCTCTGCTCTGATGGAGCTCAAACTGTCTCACTCTGTTTCAATGTACACATACAACACATTTCTGTAGATCAATAATCAGTCAGTCAGTCAAAAACTCCCACCCATTTCTTCACGTCCTCCCGCATAGTGGACCAGTGGTACGTTGCCAAAACCTTCTCGGTGGTGCGCCTTCTCCCTGCATGACCTCCGGAACCCAGGTTATCATGGCACTCCTTCAGGACATTGATAATTTGGTCCTTGGTGCACACAACCATCCTCTCATTGTCCTTGTATGTGTAGTACAAATCTCCAGCTGGCACAACAGGAACAAAAAAACAATCATTTAGACATGTGTAGAGATGACATTATGACTAAAAGCTGTTCAAGAAATCCAGTGGCAAATGTGGTTTAGACGTAACAACTACAGTAATGTAAAGTGTGTATAAAAAGAAAAAGGAGAAACAAGCTGTGGAGTCCTTGCGATTTACTGAAAAATGTTGGAATTGCAATATGATAAACCATTAGAGGTATGATCACTTTTGCACCAAAAAACACCATTAGATAAATAGATAGATAGATATATACTTTATTGATCCCTATAAGTAAAGGGATGTGATGATGTCACATGTACAGGGGGTTTATACCTCATAATAAAAACGTATGTTCGTGACTTAACCATGGTCTTATTCTGTTACTTACCTTTGATCAGGTATTGTTTGGATGCCCTCCGAATTAACGCCTTCCTTTTATCATGCTTTTCAGCGGCGATGGTGAGATTGTGGTAACCACCATTGAGCACGTACTGCTTTATCTCAGCATAAAGCTCTCCATTTCTGTCATGAAAGTTAAAATGTTCGCGGTAATTATGGGGAAGCGGAGGGATCTAGATCGTTCACACATAACAAGCTGTACCGAGTTCCTCCGGCTGCAGTTCCGCAGACGGCCGGTGTGTGGCAGCATAGCGCTGGGAGCAGAGGGAGGTGAGTATATGACGGATATGACGGATGACGGATGCGACGGAAATACACCCGAACATATTTGGTAGGCCGAACATATCTGGTACTGACACCGGGGGAGGTCTCAAAAAGCTCGCCTGAAGTCGGACAGCTACGAGTCGGCTTCTTCTTCTTCATCTTCTTCTTCGCCTTCTTCTTCTTCTTCTCTCGGTTATTTGGCGGATTGCAAACAACTTTAAGCTGCATACCGCCACCTCCGGAGTCGGCTTGACTCGGTTTGCATTTATAAAGAATGCACACATGTGTTTAATCGTTAATGTCAGATATGTACTAAGTCAATACATTTGTTCCTGCTCAAGATTAGATTCAACTTTATTGTTATTGCACATATTACAGGTACTGAGACAACGAAATGCAGTTTAGCTTCTAACCAGGTGCAACAAGCAGTAAAGTGAAAAGTAATGTACACAATCTACAGAATAAAATATATAATGAATTGAATGATGAATAAACAGTGAGGGGTATGAATACACTAGATATACACAGCAGCCTGAGAGCAGTATGAACAGTGTGTATGAATATGCTAAGATATATAAAGTATGAAAACGGTAAGCAGTGCAAGTATAGTATAAAATATATGGATATTAATTTCATTATGATAAAAATTGTGGAACAATGATGAAAAATGTGAATGGATGTGGCGACGTAAAACTGACACAAAACAACAACAACATTTTGCCGAGCCAATTGGAGAGTTTCATCAGCAGCACGGGGTAAAAACCACCAATGAGCGCTCAGCTCGAGATACCAGCGAGTCGTTTCCCATCAAGCATTTCGCTTCCGCAGCCCATGGAGAGGAACTGCGCCGCCTCGCCGCGCCTCGCTCTCAAGGCTGCGGGCGTCTTTGTCCCGCGAGATTTCAACGTCTCATGTAGGCGGGCCTCCAGAGCAAGTCGGACAAAATGACTAACCGTCATGCAACGCACTAGCAAGACGTTGATCGAAACTGCGCAGGTCTCGCTTGTCTCAAACGTCTCAAACAAGCCTCTTATCTCTCTAGGGCTCTGATCAGTAGTACCAGCCACAGCCAATCAGCGCTCAGGAGGCGGGGATACTGCTGTAGAACTGATGTGTAATTTGTAAATTGTGTAATTTTGTAATTCATCTTTTTATTTTAATGCTTCTTAATTAATAGTAAGCTTACTTGCTGTACAAATGTACATTTCTCCTCTGTGGGAGGAATACATGTATTCTTGATTCTGACTACAGCCAACCAGCTGCCAGGAAAATACATCACTAAAGCCATAGCCAATCAGCGCTCAGGGGGCGGGACTACAGCATACCGGTACTACAGCCAACCAACAGCCAAGAGAAAACATCACTACCAGCCACATTCAATCAGCGCTCAGGAGGCGGGACTACAGCATGGTACTACAGCCAACCAGCTGCCGAGAACATACATCACTACAGCCACAGCCAATCAGCGCTCAGGGGGCGGGACTACAGCAGTAGAACCGGTTCCCGTTGCGTATGCGTTTCAACCAACGGCCGCATTTCTAAATAGAATGGCGACGGCTGTCTGCGGTCTGCAGTCCAACGGAAAACCGGGCAAAACACACCGAGAAACCCGCAGGAAAACCAAGGATTCCCGGAGGAGACAAGCGGCTCTATTGTTCCTCAATAATATCTCTCTTGACGGACGGCCGCTGTGGCAGCTCGGCGATGAAAACACGGATCCCACCGCGGCGGAGGAGCAGCAGAGAGACCGGGGAGATACGGAGGTTCCTCTGCCGCCGATCGAGATCCAAGAGCCGGCCAGCGCGGTGACACAACCACCGGTCTCTGGAGGAGGCTCGTCCTCCAGCGTCCCGGGGGTCCTCGGTCCTCCTCCCCGGCCTTCAGGAGGGATGTCTCCGGGGCCAGACGGTGCTAATGAGGTATTTAGAATGTATTTATTTAAGAAGATATGTTCTCTCTGTAGGTCTGAGTCTCTCTCTAAGGCACAATAAATCACTCTATTTACCCCGTTGATAATAACCAGTACAGGCTCGATATGCTCAGATATACTGGGAGCTGTGCTGGTCTTTAACCAGTTCACATCTATTATAGCTTTGATTCCTCCTCACCATATATAACTAGTAGAAGTACTCGTATCTAGTACTAGAGTAAAAGTAGAAGTACTCAGATCTTGTTTTTGAGTAAAAGTAGAAGTACTCAGATCTTGTTCTTGAGTAAAAGTAGAAGTACTCAGATCTTGTTCTTGAGTAAAAGTAGAAGTACTCAGATCTTGTTCTTGAGTAAAAGTAGAAGTACTCAGATCTGGTACTTGAGTAAAAGTAGAAGTACTCAGATCTTGTTCTTGAGTAAAAGTAGAAGTACTCAGATCTTGTACTTGAGTAAAAGCAGAAGTACTCAGATCTTGTACTTGAGTAAAAGTAGAAGTACTCAGATCTTGTACTTGAGTAAAAGTAGAAGTACTCAGGTCTTGTACTTGAGTAAAAGTAGAAGTACCAGAGTGTAGGAATACTCTGTTTCAGTAAAAGTCCTGCATTCAAAATGTTCCTCAAGTGAAAGTAGAAAAGTATTATCATCTAAATATAGTGAAAGTAGCGACAGTAAAAGTAGTCGTTGTGCAGATTGGTCCATTTCAGAATAATATATATGATATGTTTTATAATGATTGATCATGAAAGTGTTCTCAAAGCTGGTAAAGGTGCAGCTAGTTTGAATGGCTTTGTATACTGCAGGGTAGCTGGAGGATTTACTCCAGGTGGAACTAAAGATTTAACACTTGATTAGATTTCACATCATTCATCCACATCTGTAAAGTAACTAAAGGTATTAAATACATGTAGAGGAGTAGAAGTACACCATGTACCTCTGAACTGTAGTGGAGTAGAAGTACACCATGTACCTCTGAACTGTAGAGGAGTAGAAGTACACCATGTACCTCTGAACTGTAGAGGAGTAGAAGTACACCATGTACCTCTGAACTGTAGAGGAGTAGAAGTACACAGTGAACTACAGTTTCATGTTTCAGGTTAAACACACAGGTAGTTTTGATTGCCTTTTTGTTCATAATGTCTTTGCACTTCAGGTGTTCCTGGAGTTTGGCGGAGTGGGTGACCCTCTGACCCCCGACCCCCCCCTGTCCCCTCCTCCCGGGCACCAACCCTGCTCCCGGGTCAGATCCACGCCCGCTGCCCTGAGCCCGGCTCTGGACCCCCGGCAGAGGTGAGAGGCGAAACGGGCCTTTTAAAGGTCTCCTACCTTTAGGCAGATATGATAGATCTCAGGTTGTATACAATGTGATGAAAATAAGACATACTTTTTGTTGGAGTCAAGCTTATTGCAACTTGTGGATTTATCGATTTTTGGATAAGACGGAACCACGCAGCCCATCATGTCGATGATGGATTTTCACCCTCCGTCTGAAACCAGAGCCCAGGCTTAGGGGCTTATGCTGCGTTCACACCGGACGCGATGCGATGTTTGGGGGCGGCGCGATTACATGTAAAGTCAATGCAGACAGACGCGAATTCGCTCCGACGGCGAGCATGAAGCGGTGGACGCAGCACGAATCACGCGATTGAACTCTGCCGCGTCAAACGCGAGAGTTCTCGCGGAAGCCAATCAGCGGTGAGGATCTCAGCCTGCCGTCACTGACGTTCAACCAGAAAATATTAGCTGTTAGCACTCAGAGCTCACAGCTCCTCATATCTGTTCAGAAACTAGACAGAAGTTAAACCGCAGACTGTCTGTGTCATGGATAATACAGTCGCTGGTTTATTTATGTCTGTATAGGCCGTTGTTGTGAGTGTGGACGGTCGGAGCATATATAACGTTAGCTTAGCCAAGCTACATTCAGAAAACACGCATTTTAAAGGTTTTTCTCTGCCGTCTGTCTGCAGACTTGTCAAAGCATTAATTCATGGTTTTTACTAACCGGTATCAGTATGTTGTTACTTCGGCATCATTTTGAAACGTGTATGACAATTTAATCACAGTAAAATATGTTCGTCTTGTTGTAGTTGTAGCCCCCTTGCCAGCGCGTCTTGTTTGAATGATGCGAGTAAACACAGCTGGCAGCCGCGGTGAAACTCGAGCGATTAGAGCGAAGCGAATATTCGCATCGCGTCCGGTGTGAACGCAGCATTAGAGATGCCCCGCCCCCTTAGCTTATATAAAATGTGTTGGAGCACTAGCCAATAGGAGTGCGAGTATTATGTAGTGACGTCACTATGTCCCGGAAGTAAACAAACAGTGGAGGGAACGCAGGGATTTTAGCCCTTGCAGACCGTTTACATGCACTAACACGTGTAGAACAAAAATGAGAATCAGAATACCGTTTACATCTGTGACAATTACACCATTTACTAAATGCACACCCTGCAGCAGCTCTGAGGGTCGAGCAGCCAGGTGTGTAGCTCAGTTGAAAAGGACCTCTTTAATATTTCATGTTTGTCTTCAGGTTGAGGAACGTCTCTGGCTCTCCTGGACCCAAAGTGCCAAAGAAGGTCCACTTCATCAAGAGCATGAGGCAGTACGACACCCGGGGCTGCAGGTGAGTCTCTGCTTCACATAGACGCAACACACACATCCACACACTGCACACATCTACACACACATCTACACACTGCACAATACAGGAAGCCGTGTCACGAGTGGCTGCAGACGTTTCCTGTCAGAGAGAAACAAACAGAATCTGCAGCTTTGCTCAAATCAGAAATGTAGGATGTGGAAGGTAACACCGTGGCTGTTCAGCCCCCTGCTGTTCAGCCCTGTGCTGTTCAGCCCCCTGCTGTTCAGCCCCGTGGAGCCGGGACAGAAAACAGCTGTTAGTCCGGGTTCTCCTCTGACTCTGAACTCTGCGTTATTTCACTGTGTGTTTCTCATCCTTCCTCCACGTGTGTGAGTGCTCACTCCCTTCACCTCCACCTACGTGTGTGAGTGCTCACTCCCTCCACCTACCTGTGTGAGTGCTCACTCCCTCCACCTACCTGTGTGAGTGCTCACTCCCTCCACCTACCTGTGTGAGTGCTCACTCCCTCCACCTACCTGTGTGAGTGCTCACTCCCTCCACCTCCACCTACCTGTGTGAGTGCTCACTCCCTCCACCTACCTGTGTGAGTGCTCACTCCCTCCACCTACCTGTGTGAGTGCTCACTCCCTCCACCTACCTGTGTGAGTGCTCACTCCCTCCACCTCCACCTACCTGTGTGAGTGCTCACTCCCTCCACCTCCACCTACCTGTGTGAGTACGGGTCCAGGCTGCAGCCAGAGGATGATCTGTGTTTAGTCCTATCTACATTGCGTCCCCGCATCACCCGCCTGTGCGCCTCAAAGACGCAGACTCATCGTTCCCACTAAAGTAGGGCTGAGTGCAGCGGCGGACTGGCCATCTGTGTGTTCTGGAGAATCACAGAACGGCCGGTATCTCTCCGAGATGGGCGTCTGATTTCTCTAAACATATACTAACTTCTACTCTTCTGCATCTCTAAAGAGAGTCTGTGATCCTGACATTAAATCAGACTGCAGATACTTTATTAGTTTTCTCACAGCAGCAGAGAGTTAACAGATATGACACATAAGTAATACATAGCATCACATAAGAGGTAAAGTGGAGACGGTGTTGCTCAGCTTTGGTAATAACAAGTCAGATCTGCGTAGAAGAGGCTGCAGAGCTGTTGGTACCAGCGTAGAGTAACTGTTGACATTAATACTGCGCATCGGGAGGAAGTACTTTGGCTGTTGTATAGATAGTACTGTGTGCAGGAGCTGAGTGTGTGTGCAGGAGCTGAGTGTGTGCAGGAGCTGAGTGTGTGTGCAGGAGCTGAGTGTGTGCAGGAGCTGAGTGTGTGTGCAGGAGCTGAGTGTGTGTGCAGGAGCTGAGTGTGTGTGCAGGAGCTGAGTGTGTGCAGGAGCTGAGTGTGTGTGCAGGAGCTGAGTGTGTGTGCAGGAGCTGAGTGTGTGTGCAGGAGCTGAGTGTGTGTGCAGGAGCTGAGTGTGTGCAGGAGCTGAGTGTGTGTGCAGGAGCTGAGTGTGTGCAGGAGCTGAGTGTGTGTGCAGGAGCTGAGTGTGTGCAGGAGCTGAGTGTGTGTGGTTGCAGGAGCTGAGGGTGTGTGTGCAGGAGCTGAGTGTGTGCAGGAGCTGAGTGTGTGTGCAGGAGCTGAGTGTGTGCAGGAGCTGAGTGTGTGCAGGAGCTGAGTGTGTGTGCAGGAGCTGAGTGTGTGCAGGAGCTGTGTGTGTGCAGGAGCTCAGTGTGTGTGCAGGAGCTGAGTGTGTGCAGGAGCTGAGTGTGTGTGCAGGAGCTGAGTGTGTGTGCAGGAGCTGAGTGTGTGCAGGAGCTGAGTGTGTGCAGGAGCTGAGTGTGTGCAGGAGCTGAGTGTGTGCAGGAGCTGAGTGTGTGTGCAGGAGCTGAGTGTGTGCAGGAGCTGAGTGTGTGTGCAGGAGCTGAGTGTGTGCAGGAGCTGAGTGGTGTGTGCAGGAGCTGAGTGTGTGCAGGAGCTGAGTGTGTGTGCAGGAGCTGAGTGTGTGTGCAGGAGCTGCAGTGTGTGTGCAGAGCTGAGTGGTGGTGTGCAGGAGCTGAGTGTGTGCAGGAGCTGAGTGTGTGCAGGAGCTGAGTGTGTGTGCAGGAGCTGAGTGTGTGTGCAGGAGCTGAGTGTGTGTGCAGGAGCTGAGTGTGTGCAGGAGCTGAGTGTGTGTGCAGGAGCTGAGTGTGTGTGCAGGAGCTGAGTGTGTGCAGGAGCTGAGTGTGTGTGCAGGAGCTGAGTGTGTGTGCAGGAGCTGAGTGTGTGTGCAGGAGCTGAGTGTGTGTGCAGGAGCTCAGTGTGTGTGCAGGAGCTGAGTGTGTGTGCAGGAGCTGAGTGTGTGTGCAGGAGCTGAGTGTGTGTGCAGGAGCTCAGTGTGTGCAGGAGCTGAGTGTGTGTGCAGGAGCTCAGTGTGTGTGCAGGAGCTGTTATATGGTGGGAACAGGAGATTACTGTACTTATTGTTCTGTAATATGTATATATTATATACATAGTACAGGGTACGGTAGCTGTTGCTCGTAGACTTAGTACATCGATACGCAGTGAGTACAGTATTTAGTGGTTGTTACAGGGAGTACATCACAGTAGCTGTTTCCTGTCCACTGCTGACTGTGTGTGTGTGTGTGTGTGTGTGTGTTGCAGGATCGTGCTGATTTGTGCCAAGCGGTCGCTTTACGCCGCTTTCTCAGTGCTGCCGTACGGAGAGAGTCACCTCAGGTACAGACAGCACAGCACACACACACATCCCCATCACACACACCGTCACCTTTATGTTCTCATCCTCCTCATCACTCTCGGGGGGGGGCAGTGTGTGAGGTTAGGGTGATATTAAAGGTCTCCTATTGTGCTATTTTTAGTCATATATTATAGGTCTCAGGTCCTGCTTCTTCACACACACTCTCTCCAGCACAGGTTAGCTCTGAGTGTTAGCATGCTAATGTAAACACAGACCATATTAGGTCCAGAACACGTCTCATTGTTTCTGACAGCAACGTTTCTGATTGGCCCGTGGGGGTAAAGCCCGCCCACATTTGAGTAATGTGGTCACGCCTCAGCAAATCTGGATCAGCTCCGTTGATTTGGGGGAAAAGTCAGGATTTGGAGATTTTGAAGAAAAAGTCAGAATTTGGAGATTTTGAGGAAAAAGTCGGAATTTGGAGATTTTGAGGAAAAAGTCAGGATTTGGAGATTTTGAGGAAAAAGTCAGGATTTGGAGATTTTGAGGAAAAAGTCAGGATTTGGAGATTTTGAGGAAAAAGTCAGGATTTGGAGATTTTGAGGAAAAAGTCAGGATTTGGAGATTTTGAGGTAAAAGTCAGGATTTGGAGATTTTGAGGTAAAAGTCAGGATTTTGAGGAAAAAGACAGAATTTGGAGATTTTGAGGAAAAAGACAGAATTTGGAGAACATGGTTTTGTTTTCCGACACTTTGAGAGTCTCCTGACACGCCGGCAGGGGACACATGTTGATGTTGAGAAGACATCACAAAGTGCATTTTGTATGATAGGAGAGCTTTAACACAGTGTTTCTCCTGCAGTGATGCTAAGCTGGAGGCTCACAGGCAGAGGCTCTCGTCTGTAGTGGCTGCCGACCTGCTGCCGTCGCTGGAGGGCGTCGAGCTGGGAGACCTGGGGAAGGTACGTGCAGACCAGAAACATACCAGAGGGTGTTGTAGATATTTAATTGCTCTTTTTACTGCTCTGTTAGTGTACACTTTTATTATGTGTTGACTGTATCTTCGTAACTCTGGCACAACAATTTCCTTCTGGATAAATAAAGTCTCATCTTATCTAACGTACATCAGATCTGACATTTAACTGGTGCACAAATCATAGGATCCTTTATCTCTGATGTGAGGGTCACAATTCATATTCACTGTCCAGGACATGGCTGGGCTTTATATCAAATGTTTTTTTACACAGACTCTAGGGCTGCATCATAATCTCGATTATTTGGGTCAATAATTGTAATTGCGATTTTTAAATGCGATTATTCATTGACTTTGAAAACATTGGAGAAAAAAAATGTGAACAGTATGTTTTTAACAGTTGATTTCCCTGAACGTTAAGTTTAATTCAACTGAAAAAATAAGTAATAATACAAAAATAATCGTTTTATTTCGATTACGTTGTTTTCGTAATCGTTGCAAGCCGTAATCGCGATTAAAATACGATTAATTGAACAGCCCTAACACACTCTCTCTAATACAGGTTAGCTCCGAGTGTTAGCATGCTAATATGAACACAGACCATATTACTTCCAGAACACGTCTCATTTTTTCTGACAGCAACGTTTCTGATTGGCCCGTGGGTCTAAAGCCCGCCCACATTTCAGTAATGTCGTCATGACGCAGCAAATCTGGATCAGCTCCGTTGTTCCCCGTTTTTAGAGATGTGGGTACGGAGGAAAAGAGAGAGGGGTTTGTTTCCTGACACTTTGAGTGTCGGGGACACACCGGGGACACAGGGGACACAGTGATGTAGTACAAATACATAAAAAAGTGACTTTCGCATGATCGGAAACCTTTAAGATAACAACAATCTGAACTCTTCTCATCTCTCTCTCTATCTCTCTCTCTCTCTCTCTCTCTATCTCTCTCTCTCTCTCTCTCTCTCTCTCTCTCTCTCTCTCTATCTCTCTCTCCTCTCTCTCTCTCTCTCTCTCCAGACGGTGTCGTACGCCCAGTTCCTGTTCCCCACCAACGCCCTGGTGAGGCTGAAGAGTGGGGGGGCGCTGGACACTGCTCAGACCCCCCAGTCCCGTTTCCGAGGCAACGGGCAGAGGACCTTCACCCCCGCCCGCCTGAACAACAGCGTGGCACCAGAGCCCAGTACGTCTTTATCACACACACACACACACACACACACACACACACACACACACACACACACACACACACACACATACACATACACATACACACACACACACACACACACACACACACACCACACACACTGCCCCTCAGGTATATTTAGTAGTGCTGGGGGGAAACGATTATTTTGAAAACGATTAATCGGGCGATTATTTGATCGATTAGTCGACTAATCTAACGATTATTTTTCTGTTGTTCAATTCATAAAAACGTAATGTAAAAAAAACGTAATGTAAAACAATTTTTTTTCACGATACTGTGTCTCAGGGGATCTTAATATTTAAGAACCTATTAATGTGTTATACCAGATTAACGGAAATAATCTCAGCTAACTGACGATACAAACCATGTTTACCAAAACAAAACACAAGTCTCATAAGAAGCATCTAAATGACCCCTGAGCGAAAAATGCTAACGGACATTGGCACAGAACTCAAGATAAAAGTACCCTTATTACTTATCGTAGCTGCACATACAAGATATCCGATTAAAGCTGAGACTCCACAGATTATGTAGGTACATAGTATCATCACTGAGTGATCCGGACTCGCGACAGGGGAAGCAAATACAGTCATCACAACACGTACCTTCACAGAGCTTCTCGGGAGATCGTCTCACCACCGTAGCTGTCAATCTGATCAAAAGACGTGTTCAATGGCATTCAAATGAGAAAAAACGCGGCTGAATCGGTTAATCCATAGGTTTTTAACGTCTATGTATAAAAAAATGATTGAATTTATAATCCATAATTCCATTTTATGTAAAAAATCGGAGAGCAAATGTTAGCTGCTAATGGTAGCCACCACAGCTAGCTGCTGCTTCTGCTAGGCTATGCAGCAGTCTCAGTGAGATATAAATTAGGGCCGGGACTCGATTAAAAAAATTAATCTAATTAATTAGATGCTTTGTAATTAATTAATCGAAATTAATCGCATTTTTAATCACATATAAATATTTGACCTAAGAACAGTGAGAAGCAATTTTTTTCACATGGATTTTAGTATACCATTAGGCGCATTCACACCGCAGTACTTTTCCCACAAAGGTTCATGAGAACTTAGTTCATGAGAACTCTTTGAACCTGGGGGTGGATTAGGCAAATGAAGCCGCTGACGTCACTTCTTCTTCTTCTGCTTTGGGTTTACTGGCAGGCCGCAAACCACTTCACGGCGTATACTGCCGCCCAAAGTCCCCGGCCGGAAGTCCCCGGAGTTGGGGACTGGCTTCAGTAGAAGCTGCTGGGAGTCCCAGCAGCCTTCCGAGTAAATCGCCAGAACGCCGACACCTCCTTATCTCCACCGCTCCCATGTTTTATTTTGTGTTGCCATAAGTTAGTCTCTCTGCGTTTCTGCGCTGGGCTAATGCTAATAATGCTAATAATGCTAATGCGAGGATAATAAAATGGCGGCTTCACAAAACTTTTTGGGAGTTTTACGGGGCGTGGTTTGCAATCCGCCCAGCCAATCAGAAATATAGCTCTTTTCTCACAAGAGAGCCGTACGAAAGTCCCTGCTCTCTAGCAGCTCTCTGCTCTCTAGCAGGGACTTTCGTGGGGGTAAAAAGGTTCTCATTAACTAATTTTAGTACCGGCTCTTTTTGGTGTGAACGCGATAAAAGAGGCTAACGTCCACGCTAGTTGCTATATGTTTTGCATTGAGGTGATACTTGAGGCTTGATGTGCTGCGATGGTATGCGAATTCCTTTTTGCATAATTTGCACACAACCGTGCTCTTATCGACGCTTCCATCCGTCCGTTTTTTAAAATAACATTTCCCACTGTTGTTCACTGTGGTTTGTTGTTGTCTGAAGTCATGAACGTTAGTTGGTGCTCCAGTATAATCGGTACGCCTGAAACTCATCCAGTGAGAAACGTTCCGCGGTGCAAAAATAAGTGCGATTAAAATGCGTTAATTTTTTTAACGCGTTAATTTTTGTGTAATTAATTAATCTTAATTAACGCGTTAAAGTCCCGGCCCTAATATAAATATATAAATATCTTTGCGTTTTGGACTAACTTTAAAATATTCCCATGCTTTTGAAGACCTAGGGCGAGATGTTTTCGTTTGGGGGCTTCGTGCGCAATCCTGTGAGGAGGAGGTGGTAGCCGTTTCAGTCTCCATTGTGTTTGAAGTGCGATTGCGAACTGCTTGTTGCTTTGGGTGACCCACGTGTGTGTAGCGACGTGTCGACGCGGAAATATGTCGTCGACGATATTTTGAAGTCGACGCGTCGCTACAGCACTAATATTTAGCTTGCATTATGATATGATGTGATATGAATAATAATGGAACACATCAACGTCTGCACTCACAGTGACTGTACTTAATGTTACTCTGATCCGGTTACTTGTGTTGTGGCAGATATTTAATTAAGCTTTCTTAACGCTAATGTTATAATAGTCAGATTGCTCTGAAGATGGAGGTGATATTCTATTAATGTTCACGTTCACACAGTCGGTGAACTCCGCACACTGAGCTCTGATTGGTCAGCAGGCGGTGCTTTCACTGAGTTGAGCTCTTAGCCTGCAACCTAACCTGCTCCGGGGCAGGTTAGCCGCTAAGCATCAGTTACCATGGAGATCTAGCCTGCTAAAAAGAGAACCAGCTTCGGAGGACCGGAAACCCATAGTTAACCTGAAGTTAGCCGCTAAGAGAACATCCGGCTTCGTAGTACAGGCCTCGTGTGTGTGTGTGTGTGTGTGTGTGTGTGTGTGTGTGTGTGTGTGTGTGTGTGTGTGTGTGTGTGTGTGTGTGTGGTGTGTGTGTGTGTGTGTGTGTGTGTGTGTGTGTGTGTGTGTGGTGTGTGTGTGTGTGTGTGTGTGTGTGTGTGTGTGTGTGTGTGTGTGTGTGTGTGTGTGTGTGTGTGTGTGTGTGTGTGTGTGTGTGTGTGTGTGTGTGTGTGTGTGTGTGTGTGTGTGTGTGTGTGTGCTTCCGGTGTATTAACTGTGTGTGTAGGTGTATTAACTGTGTGTGTGTGTAGGTGTATTAACTGTGTGTGTGTGTGTGCAGGTGTGGAGGAGGTGGTGGAGTACGACCCCAACCTGCTCAGTGACCCTCAGTGGCCGTGTGGCCGACACAAGAGGGTCCTGATCTTCGCTTCATACGTGGTGAGAGATCGCTCCTTTCTCTAAGTGTGATTACGTGCAGGTAAATAATCAACAAGGACAGATTATTCACTAAGCTCTTAAAGACGATGTGAAGAGAAACACCTAGAGCTGAAGAATCCATTAGTCTTTGGACACAAAAATAACCAGTTGCTATTTTGGAAAAGCTATTATTGATTTGGAGGAAAACACAGTGTAGCTGCAGGTCTTAGAAAGCCTTACACATACCTGCGTGCATACCTGCAACACAGGACTTTCTGTTCTTATTGTGTGTAAGATATTCAGGACAGGGCTGTTTTCATTTGACCTGTGAAACGATGGACTGTTGGAGATACGTCCCGCTGACATGCTGCAGAGTGGACCCTCTCACGGCCACTCTGCAGTCTGTGTCCAGCCTCAGGGTCCTTGGTAACCGTTATAAGTCTGCAGCGCTGTCCTTCAGACTGACTCCTCTCTGCTCTCTGCAGACGACCATCGTGGAGTACGTGAAGCCTTCAGACCTGAAGAGGAACATGAACGAGATGTTCAGAGAGAAGTTTCCTCACATCAAGCTGACGCTCAGCAAGATACGAAGGTACACACACATCTTAATATTTCACATCACTGAGGAAACTACAAAACAAGACATTACTTGTAAATCAATAAAGTGTACGTTCATGTTTGTAGTTATTTGTGGAGTTTGTTGGTGTGTTTGTTTTAAGACGACACGTGGATCTTTGGATCGGTTCACAGAAACATTGAGGAGAGAAATCTACATGTATAGAAACATTTTACAGCCTGAACCCCACGAGTTCTCCAGATACGACTAACCCCTCTCTCTCTCCCTCAGTCTGAAGCGGGAGATGCGAGCGATGAGTGAGGACTGCGGCCTGCAGCCGGTCACCGTCGCCATGTCCTTCGTTTACTTTGAGAAGCTGGTGCTGCAGGGCCGCCTCAACAAGCAGAACAGGAAGCTGGTGGCGGCGACCTGCGTCCTGCTGGCAGCCAAGATCAGCAGCGACCTGCGGAAGCCTGAGGTCAAACAGCTGATCGACGTGAGGACACACACACACACACACACATAGACCGAGCAGTGAGGAAACACACAACAACACACACAGAGCCACAAAGAACACACAAAAAAGCTTGTCTTGTATTTTATTGAGAAATTCCCCAAAAGGATGTAAAACAATTAAATCAATAAAAACACAATAAGTCAAATCCTCATTATTCAATAGCATCAAACTGTGTGTGTGTGTGTGTGTGTGTGTGTGTGTGTGTGTGTGTGTGTGTGTGTGTGTGTGTGTGTGTGTGTGTGTGTGTGTGTGTGTGTGTGTGTGTGTGTGTGTGTGTGTGTGTGTGTGTGTGTGTGTGTGTGTGTGTGTGTGTGTGTGTGTGTGTGTGTGTGTGTGTGTGTGTGTGTGTGTGTGTGTGTGTGTGTGTGTGTGTGTGTGTGTGTGTGTGTGTGTGTGTGTGTGTGTGTGTGTGTGTGTGTGTGTGTGTGTGTGTGTGTGTGTGTGTGTGTGTGTCCTCGTCCTCGTCCTCTTTAACCTCCCCTCTCCCCCGTCTGGAGCAGAAGCTGGAGGAGCGGTTCCGGATCAACCGGCGGGAGCTGATCCCTCTGGAGTTCCCCGTGCTCGTGGCTCTGGAGATGGGCCTGTATCTCCCCGAGAGCAAAGTCATGCCCCACTACCGCAGACTGGTGCAGCAGGGCTAGAGAGAGAGAGAGAGAGAGTGTATGTGTGAGGGGGGGGTAGACCAGCAGAGAGAGAGAAAGGGGGAGAGAGAGAGAGTGTGTGTGAGGGGGGGGGGGGTAGACCAGCAGAGAGAGAGAAAGGGGGAGAGAGAGAGAGTGTGTGAGGGGGGGGGGGGTAGACCAGCAGAGAGAGAGAAAGGGGGAGCGAGAGAGAGAGTGTGTGTGTGTGTGTGCGTGTGCGGGGGTAGTCCAGCAGAAAGAGTGGGTCGACCAGTTAATAAGCTCTGGTGTTTGAAACTATAACTCTGGTACTATTTATTTCCTGTAAATGAAGGGTAGTTTACACTCGTGTGTTTGTCTCTGACTCTGTGTGTGTCTGTCTGTGTCTCAGTGTGTGTGTGTGTCTCTCTGTCTCAGTGTGTGTGTGCATGTCTCAGTGTGTGTGTGTGTCTCTCTGTCTCTGTGTGTGTGTGCATGTCTCAGTGTATGTGTGTGTCTCTGTGTGTGTGTATTCATGCCCTCTATGTTAGAGATGTGCAGCGAGCACGTTAATTGTGCTTTTATCTTGGTGTCCAGTGACCCGGTTCCTTTTGGTACGTCCTTGTATTCTCAATGTACGGAAGCCCAGAGGGGTCAAACGATAATGTGGTGATCCGTCCTGCACCTTCCTCACTTCTATACGCAGCCTGTATAGGGTGCATTACGAACTACAAAGAACCATACTGTTGATTTTTGTAAATGCCTTTTCTTTAAAACTCACTGTGAAGTGTTTTTAGCCATTTTACTGAAACATGATACTGTAGAGGTTTGCCTCTTATTTAAGAAGTGGCCTTTTTAATTTATGTATTTTATTGTGTGTGCATCAATAATCCTGCCACTTTCATGTATTGATCCGGTGGCAGCTGTGTCCCGACTGTGGAGGCGTATTTATTAGTCATTTTTTATATATTATCAAGAAACACTGGAATGTATTCCTCTGTATTTTTCAGTTCTCAGGAATTTTACTTTCTAATCTTTAACAGCTGATGAGATCGAACCCAAAGAGACGTCTGAGTGTCACTCACATGTGGTCAATGGACGGTAACTGACTGTACTGCTGTCACACATTTAGCTGTTTGTTTATGGGTAAAAAAAAGTGCCTGAAATCATCATATATATTTAACGTTGACATTTCAGAGTCCTGCTGCTGTTCACATGTTTAAATGTTGAGGTTGTTGTTGTCGTCCGGGAAAAATAATCACAAGTTGTACTTTGACTGTGCTACGATAACCGTCCGAACAGATCTGTACCTGCACATGTTGTACTTGTATGGTTTAAATGGGTGAATATTCATTGTTTTTCTTACGGTAAAATGAATGTTTTTTCAAATATATTTTCAGAGTTTGAAAAATTCATGCAGCGCTTCTGTTTTTTGACTCAATCATTCATGAAGCTGTAAATCTCCTCGAAGCGGAACAGGTAATATATAGAGTCCACAGTAAGTCATTAATACTATGTTGTCGAATATTAAACAAGAAACTACATAGTAAAGTACGTCGAATATTAAAAACACGACATAGTCGAATGTAACCCCTGATTACTAAGACATTATGAGACCCCTTTCACTTGTTTTAAGGCTTTGCAATAAATACACAGACTGATATAAATAATTTATTTGTTTTATTAATAATTAATTACAAAAATAATAATTAGAAACTAAAATAGTCACTAGATTGAATAGAATATTGAGATTTAGACGTTTTAGACGATTCTTCATGTAAGCCTAGAAACTAGTGTGATTCGTTAAATCATCTGTCATTCTAAACCAGTGGCGAGCCTCTGAGGGCCTAAGATATTCTAAAAAATAATATTTTTTTAGTTATATTTCTCATTAGTTTTACCAAAATAACTTGATTTAGTTGTATTTAAAATAACATTTCCAAAGAAATAAATCCTTCGAATCTGCCTGTTCAGTTTCTGTTGGAATGTGAAGGGTTAAATGAAAGAAGCTCGTCTCTGCGAGTATAAAATAGATAGCTATAAACTATAGATATAAGATAACTTTAACAAGATGCCTGTGTGCTTAGTACCAGGTTGTTATCATACCAGCAATAGGCGCATTCACACCGAAGTACTTTTCCCACAAAGGTTCATCAGAACTTAGTTCATGAGAACTCTTTAGTTCTCATGAACTAAGTACAGATCGCGTTCACACCGGAATAAATCCCTGGGGGAGGATTAGGCAAATGAAGCCGCTGACGTCACTTCTTCTGTTTTGGACTTTTTCTCCCACGAAAGTAACTAGGCCTACTCTCTAGCAGGGACGGAAGGGGATGAAAAGGTTCTCATGAACTAATTTGAGTTCCGGCTCTTTTTGGTGTGAACGCAACATTTCGGAACTAAAGTGGGAAAAGTACTGCAGTGTGAACGCGCCGCAACAAGATGCCTGTGTGCTTAGTACCAGGTTGTTATCATACCAGCAATAGGCGCATTCACACCGCAGTACTTTTCCCACAAAGGTTCATGAGAATTTAGTTAATGAGAACTCTTTAGTTCTCATGAACCGCGTTCACACCGGAATAAGTCCCTGGGGTGGATTAGGCAAATGAAGCCGCTGACGTCACTTCTTCTTCTTTGGGTTTACTGGCAGGCCGCAAACCAGTTCACGGCGTATACTGCCGCCCAAAGTTCCCAGAGTTGGGACTGGCTTCAGTGGAAGCTGCTACTGAAGCCTTCCGAGTAAATCGCCAGAACACCGACATCTCCTCATCTCCACCGCTCCCATGTTTTATTTTGTGTTGCCATAAATTAGTCTCTCTGCGTTTCTGCGCTGGGCTAATGCTAATGCTAATAATGCTAATGCGAGGATAATAAAATGGCGGCTTCACAACACTTTTTGGGAGTTTTACGGGGCGTGGTTTGCAATCCGCCCAGCCAATCAGAAATATAGCTATTTTCTCACAAAAGAGCCGCTCGAAAGTCCCTGCTCTCTAGCAGCTCTCTAGCAGGGACTTTCGAGGGGGTAAAAAGGTTCTCATGAACTAATTTTAGTACCGGCTCTTTTTGGTGTGAACGCGATAAAAGAGTTCTCATGAACTAAGTTCGCATGAACCTTTGTGGGAAAAGTACCGCGGTGTGAATGCGCCTATTGCTGGTATGATAACAACCTGGTACTAAGCACACGGGCATCTTGTTGCGGCTCGTTAATGGGTCTTGCTCGTTCTTTCGCTTCCCGTCTGATGAAAGGACCAGGAGTGGCTGGATCAAGTTAGCTACCTAGCTAGTAGCTAGCACGTTAGTTAGCATTACAGCCTTGTCATTTTTATTAGCCTTAACATGAAGTGACATTAAGTAACCCACAATGTTAAACAGTAAGAGTAGTAGTCATATTTCGTGAACCCTTTGAAGAGTACTGTCACCGGTGAGATCATTCTATAATACACAATTTAAGCCCGGGGGAGAAATGCTAACACTAACGCTATATTAGCATCGGCGAACTGTTCTACTTCATGCTATCTGCACAAATGGTTTACATTAAGATCAGGCAGTTCAGAGAGAATCAAAGGAAGGCAGGCAGCTTTGTATGACATTCTTCTGGACGTGTTTCATTGTGGTGATAGTGAGGGTAGTGAATCGTTTTGTTGACAAGACAGTAGTGACGGCCATCTTGGTGACGTGTGTTGTTGTGGGAGACCAGGGTTGCGTTCGGATAGTTTACAAATCAGCTCCTAAATTCTAACCCTATCTCCTATTCCTTGACCTCTGAGTGAAACGTGACGGGGTTAAGGTATAGTGGATAGGAGAATTCAAAAGGATTTAGGAGAAGAGACTGCGGTACTTTAGAGAATCCGAATGCACTTTCACTATCCGACGTGTTTATGATGCGCCAGCGGACGTCATTGTGTGCGTCTGCTGCTGTGGGGAAACTATGGAAACTACAGTTTTCTATACAGCGGACTTCAACATGTGTATAACAGTGGCGGCTGGTGGAAAATATTTTTGGTGGGGCTATGGAAATAGGGACCAAACCATACTAAGGCGGTCCGGGGGGATTCTCCCCCGGAAGAAATGTTGGTTTAAAAATATGAGATAATCCATAATCTGAGTGTGAATCTTCCAAAACTGTGCAACAGTACAGTCGGCCCACACAAACTGCAGAACACTGGTGCTTTGGGAACACTCAAATGATTTAATTCCCATTTAAAATCAGGAAATACGAACATTATGTGTGTGTGTGTGTCATACTTGCCAACCCTCCCGATTTTCGCGGGAGACTCCCGATTTCATTGCCCTCTCCCTGGTTTCCTCCCGGGGTCATATTTCTCCCGATTTCTGACAAAATCTGATTTACTCACGACTGTTTCCACTCGGACTTTAATACAGCTACACCATTGTTTGGTTTCCATGGTAGCACGTCTCTTTAGCAGCGCGCGCAACTCAAAGTTTGAGAGGGTGAGGAAGATGACAAACAAGAATCAACAACTCCACCCTCTGCTCACTCCTTTCCTGTAAAATACAGGTCCAGCCCACACATATGCTCCATGGTGCTACAGGCATTGCCCTTACAACTACAATAAGCATGTAAATGTTAATCTACAGCTCCGGCGATCCACTAGCACCGGAGTCTCCACCTGCAGACAACTACTGTAGCGTCACCTTGGATACGAGTCCAAACAACTCACAGACACACAGGCCAGGGCCAGAGTTCCCGTTAGAATATTTTTTCGCCGGTCAACATGTCCGTTAAAGTTAAATCTTCCGGACAAAATGAGAAAAGTGCCGGTCAAAGGTCTTCTTTGTTATTTATTGAGCTTTAAAACAAATTGAGATGATTCGATATTAAACAAATTAACTACATTATTCAAAAGTGTAGGCTACAGTAATTTACAATAACACGGGAATAATAAACGGACCGCTCTCCCTCTCCTGACAGCCCGTCAGTATCATGCAGCTCCTGGATCCAGTAATGAGTGACCCGACAGTAAAACTAAACATATCTATAACTAGTTTAGGTAGTTTGAGAGGTAATTAAAATAGCTACGTGTGATATTCTAACCTGAAGTGTGTGTTGTGTCCGCTCACCGCTGCATGTGATCATGCAGAGCTGCGTGTTGACTCGTCAGCAGCAGCTGATCTCTCTCTCCCGTCAGATTAGACTTCACTTGCGTTTATGTCCATATCGATCAGATCCAGCTAGTTCTAGCTAATAATATGACTACCTGCTTATTAAAAGACACCTAAACAATAAGTGTCGCTATGCAACCGGGTGAGGCCACAAAGTATAGCGCAGCATTATGCATTTGTTTACATGCCCACCGGAACCCTGAGGCATTACCAACAGATCAACGCACAATCAACCCATACAGGACATCTCTTTCTCCACATTAAGTGTTAGACTTTGGAATGGACTATTCTTGTCTGTCACATAAATGGCGCAAGTGAAGCGGTATTGCGCTAAAGGGAAATTATTTTGAACGGACACTTTGACCGGAGAGATTTAGATTTGCCGGTCTTCAGCATATTTTACCGGTCGTAGTCCGGTAATTACCGGCTAACGGGAACTCTGGCCAGGGCGCTGACACGGCGCCCTTTGAGCATCAGATCTGACGACGCTGATTGGCTGAAATTATGTTTCGGCGGCATAGTATACAGATAGCAACAGTCAGCAATGTGTTGGCTGCTGCTGCTCTAGCTGAGGGCTCCTTTCTACCGCCCAGACGAGAGAGGGTAATGATGCACGCTGCGGCCAGGCAGGAAACATGTGACTTATCAGTAACTTTAGACATCGTAAAACAATTTTAAACGAGATTTTATTGTAGATTATACATTTTACTGATACCAATTATATAATATTTACCTTGTTCATTAAAAAAAAAAAAAAATATATTTTTTAAAAATATATTTATATATATATATTTTTTTTTTAATGACAATCAAACATGTGGGAAGAGGGGGCCGGCCGCCACTGATGTATAATAAGAACAACGGACTCATCTAGAGACTGCACCGTGCTCTGATGCTGTTGCTTTATGCTTTATGAACAACAGAGAAACATATTCTTCATGACCAAAGTTGGAATTGAAATAAAAAAGTGAAACTTATGCTGTTACCCTCTCCCTCCAGTCCACATTAATACAAATGATCCCAATACGTATGATTGTATGAACTATGGAAATATCTTAAATTCAATACAAATGTATTTATTATAAACGTTAGTCTTTAACACCTATCACTGTGTATATCACCATTCGAACATCTTTTAAAAGTTGAACAACCCCACACAGCTCAGTGAAATGTTGACTTTATTTGATCATTTCAGTAAAAACTAACGTTCATATTTCTCTTTTTGATTATAATACTGATGAACGTTCAAAACAAAGCACTTTGGCAACTTACCACATACATTTTAAAATGCTTAATAAGCACCGTAATTTTCATGATATAATTTCTCCGTCATAATCGTTTGTTTCCGTGAACGGCCGACTGTTGTGATGGCAAATGCTGCGGCTGCAATGCATTGTGGGGCAACATTATTTTTTTTTGACTTGCAAAATTATCTTTTAAATTGACAAACATCATATGTGTAATTCGTGGCACAATTCAAACGGGATCGAAAGATAATCTTTCTCTCTCCATTGACTTCAATACATATTTTTTCCGAAATAAGGTCCCATGGAGGTCCCCCGGAAGGGGAGGGACTTCGCCGCTCTATACAAGTCACGGCTAGCCACTGGTTCTGACTAAACGAGCCAATCAACCTTTAGCCCAGCCCCCTTTTTGCAGCCTAGCAGGAAGTGACAGTGCTGTTTTTTCTCTAGTTTGTTTGTAGCCTTTATTTAACCAGATGAAATCCCACTAAGATCAAATGATCTCTTTTTCAAGGGAGTCCTGCAGCACGTCGGTTACACATGAAAACATAACAACAACAGAAGACAAAAAGGACATCATACAACATCATTACAGGGGCACAATTTACAAACCTATCGACACTGACAGGTACCAAGAGTATGAAATTGCATTGCATCTAGCCGAGTGTAACGGGTCACAACTGTAAGCGACCTGTTATCCTTCAATTAACGACAGTGAAGCATCTGGGGTGTTTTCTGGCATTTATTCTGAGGACTGAAAACAAAAACAATATTCTCCTTGAATCCACGCTAAACATCCTCCGCAGCACTCACTTCAATGTCACTTTAGTATTTATTCATACATACTAGGGCTGCACGATATTGAAAAAAACTGACATTGCGGTTTTTTGTTCCCCTGCGATATATATTGCCTTTTTTTTAACCTGTTAAGCCCCAAGGTCCCGGCGGGTACTTTACTTTTTTTTTTCACGACACTGTGTCTCAGGGGATCTTAATATTTAAGAACCTATTAATGTGTTATACCAGATTAACGGGAATAATCCCAGCTAACTGACGATACAAACCATTATTACCAAAACAAAACACAAGTCTCATAAGAAGCATCTAAATGACCCCTGAGCGAAAAATGCTAACGGACTTTGGCACAGAACTCAAGATAAAAGTACCCTTATTACTTATCGTAGCTGCACATACAAGATATCCGATTAAAGCTGAGGTTCCACAGATTATTTAGGTATATAGTATCATCACTGAGTCATCCGCACTCGCGACAGGGGAAGCAAACACAGACATCACAACACGTACCTTTATGAAGCTTCTAGGGGAGATCGTTTTACCGTAGCTGTCAATCTGATCAAAAGACGTGTTCAATGGCATTAAAACCAGAAAAAACGCGGCTGAATCGGTTAATCCATAGGTTTTTAACGTCTCTGTATAAAAAAATTATTTCATTTATAATCCATAATTCCATTTTCATGTAAAAATCGCAGAGCAAAAGTTAGCTGCTAATGGTAGACACCAGAGTGGCTGCTGCTTCCGGTCTTGGCTATGCGGCAGTCTAACACACACACATTACCAAATAAGGAGTGAGAGTGACGCGTTTGGTGGCTACCATTAGCAGCTATCTTTTGTGCTCCGATTTTTACATAAAAATGGAATTATGGATTATAAACAATTGCTTCAAAGCCACAGATACATTATTAACCTATATGGATCAACCGATTCAGCCGCGTTTTTCTCGTTGTAATGCTATTGAACACGTCTTTTGATCAGATTGACAGCTACGGTGAGACGATCTCCCGTAAAAGCTCCGTAAAAGGTACGTGTTGTGATGTCTGTGTTTGCTTCCCCTGTCGCGAGATCGGATCGCTTAGATACTATACTTAAATAATCTGTGGAGTCTCAGCTTTAATCGGATATATTGTATGTGCAGTTTCGATAAGTAATAAGGGTATCTTTATTTTGAATTCTGTGCTAAAGTGCGTTAGCATTTAAAAAAAGAAGAAGAATAAAACCGCACGTCCCTGCGGTGTGAATATCGCGCATGTGCATATCGCGGTTATCGCCATCACACGGTATATCGTTCAGCCCTAATACATACTAGCTTATTTATAGATTAAGAAATTCTTAAATGAACAAGAAAATCTTATTAAGTAATCACACAAAAATACAAACACAAACATACCTGAGAACAAAAACAATATTCTCCTTGACGCAGATCGCGTCTAATTCCCGCCAAAACCACACCACAGATATCACTGAAAAAATACAATTTCCTACGGTGGAAACCCAACAAAAACGGGTCAACAATGTACCCAAAATAACACTCAACAACACACATCACTTCCATCAACCCAAACAGCCGGTCCATCACACAAAACCGCAATGATTTGTAACACCTCTCCCAGCACAGCTTACCTTCCGCAGCTTCAATGTGAGAAGCGGAAATGACATCCAGGAAATGGAAAAAGATGTGCAACGGGAAAGTGTTCCCACCAGAAACATAACTCAAAAACATCAAAAGGAAACAATCTCATAAAAATAAAATTCACAACCTATTATAAATCGTAATTTATAACTCATAATTATGTCTACACATTTTTAACTCCGTTACACGAGCTTTAAACCGATGCAGGGGAACCAAGATGCTCAGTTTCAGTTCTTTTTGCAGAGTGTTCCAAGCTAGAGGAGCTGCGCATATAAAAGCTTTCGTCCCTAAATCAGTCCAAGCACTTGGCACTCTTGGACTGAAGGGGTGTTTCTCAATGTCGAGGACGCTTCCTTGTCTTCCGAGTCAGGTCCATCAGAGCATGGGCGTAGGAAGCATCCTGAATGTGGGGGGGACATTTTTAACAGGGGGTGTGGGGGTCTCCCACCACCACGAAAAAAAAAATAGATTTCCTGTATTCTGGTTCATTTTAACAGGTGGTTTGATAAGGCTATACTAGCATGAGGAAAATGATGGGTACATTTTGTAATTTCATCCAGTAGTAAAGAAAGGAAACATATTTGATTATTAATTCAGAGCAGTCTTTGAATGAATAAAAAGCAGTTTACATTTTTTGTACATTTATATACAACAATAAATATTTGTGAGTGCATTGAGAGATATTGTTGTGGAGAGTCATTTATATATAAATCGCAAAATACATTTGTGAATCCTTCTGTGAGCATTTATTAATATTGAGACTGATCTGACTCCATACAGATGTTAAGTTCACCTAGGAATGGTATCGACTTAAATGTTCAAATAAATGTTGCTCTTCTGTCTATATTGGTCATATGATGCCCCTTGACTGAAATGTTTCCTGTTCAATATCCCCACTGATTTCCTTAACATTCTGGGATGAGAGTCCAAATCACAATTTACTCTAAACTGTCATTTCCCTTTCATCTCTCACCTCAGCAATGAACCTCTCTCCACTGTCCCTGTGTTCTGCCTCTGACTCACTCTCAAGCGCCTAGATGTCAAGAGAGGTGGTGAAGTGATCATTATTTATTGAGCAGTATACTCTTTCACATTGAATCATAACAAGTCATACTGAATGTAAATACAACTGACTCTAAAGTAAGTCCCAGTCTGTGACATTGGACATTTTGAAGACTCAAAGTCCCAAGCAGTAGGTAGAATATTAGCTATAGTCTATGTAATGTGCACAGAAAATAAACAGTTAACTGAATACAGGGATGGAAATGGCCTATAAGCACTCAGTGAAACATAAACACACACAAAAAGCTTCTGAATGATAAGAAGTATAATTAAAACATGATGCACATTACCATTTTGAGAGAGAGTAGGCTACCTTAAAGAACTCAGAAAATAATCTCTTATCGAACTGAGGCTCCAGTAAAACACACTGACTGCGCCTCTACAGTACATCATGGTGTTTACATGAGCACAGAGAGATCGGGTTATTCATGTTCCCTGTTTACATGATAAATACTAGTGTAACGTCCGAGGTGTTAAGGCTTCAATGATACTTCTGTGTAACAAAAATTCAGGAACTTAGTACTTTTTGGAGCGTCCCAGATAGCGCCTCCGTTTATTATTGTACAGTCACACCACGCTCTCCTTCACCACACCAGGACAGACTGTGCATGCTCACAACACATGACCTCTCAACCCAATGCTTACACTAGTAACCTGGCATTTCGATACCTTTTCTCATCTAAACTATTCAGTATTTGTATCTGTCTATCATGACATAAAGACGAAACTCCTCTCCAGAAGTGAGACGCTTTTGCCGCCACCGCCGCCATCACTGTTAACTGATTAACTGCTACCAGCTGATTACTTACTTTCCTCTTCTTTGACATTTTCTTATGTCCATGTTGTCTGGGGGAGAAAACATATCAAACCAAGAGATCGTCAGCTTTGATTTTCGCTGTATTAACCATTTCCTGAACATTTGGTGTGTGTGCCTTACCTCTGCTACCGGCATCGCTTCATACAACAGAGCTGTCCAACTATGGCAACACTCCTTGAACATGCGCGCGCTATGTGAGAATCTGCCTTGGTACAAAGTAGCAGTGAAAACATGTAAGGAGTTTCATTGATTTGGGCATTCTCTCAATAAGCAAGTGGAATGGATTTGATAGTGAAGCACCGACACAGCGCTCTACAAAGTGCGGCGAGTGGATAGACCGATTCACGGACTTTCCACATAGTGGGGGGGTCTAAACTAATCATTTGAAAAAGTGGGGGGGACTTGTCCCACCCTGATATAATGGCTGGGACGCCCATGCATCAGAGGCTAGGCAAGAATCCTTCCTGGCATTCGGAGAACAAAGAATGGAACAGGCTAACAAGTGTGCGTTATATGATGAGAGGCCCCGCCTTACATTTTCCGCCAAAGATTTTGGAAATTGGTCCGGGCGCAAAGCATTGTGGGTATTTTAAGACCGCGTAGGATACACATGTGCAGCCTCGAAATTTCGCGCAACAAAGGACGCCGGCCTGGGTAGAATTCCAAGCATCCTCAACATTGGAACAGTCCTTCGGCGGCACTCGATGACGTAGCATCCTTGAAATAGTGGCTCTGGAGCAGCCTTCCTCGACATTGAGAAACACCCAGCGACTCAGCAGCGATAGCTTTGTATAAATAATTTGGGGAAAATAAGACTCTAGATTCCACCGGGTCCGTCTGCGTCGTGTTACGGCTGCGCCGCGGAGTTCGCTAAGATCGCGGCCACTCTAGTCAATGGGTGCTATTCCACCAGACGCACCGTGTTACGGCTCAGAAGCGTCCCAGAAGCGTCTCGGCGCTGGGCTCCACTCAAAATAGGATTGAAGTCTATTTTTCGACGCGAGGCGTTGCAGAGGCGCTGAGCAGGAAGTGGACCGGTCAGAGCATCCGGCCCATCCCCAAAATAATCTAATTTTGCAGACCCTATCCCTCCGTAGTCTTTCAAGTAGGAGTAGAAATGCCAGCGTTCTCCTCCGGTTTACAGGCACTGTGTAAATTATATATATAGAATAATTATGATGATGAATGCATTTTTTTACCACTAAAATGCAGCAACACATCTTTGATTCATATCGTTTATAACTGGAATATTACAGTTATTATTAACTTTGTCTGCACAAAGTAGCCTGTCCAGGAAATATGCCCAAATCAACCGGCAGGCAAGACGCTCTGCTTCTGAAATGCTTCTGAAATGCTTCTGAAATGCCGGAGGAGGCCGGACCAAAACTGCGGCGCAGTCGTGACGCGACGCAGACGGACCCAGTGGAATTGAGGGGTTAAAGCGATCTTCTTTGCCACAGGTTTTCAAGAACAACACCTTTTAAAAGACATCTTTAGTGAGTTTTGATAAAATATGAGATTGATATGTGTGTTAGTGTAAAGATCGATGCTAAATTAGCCACGGCTAACCGTTGCTAGCGTGTTAGCATGTCTACCACAGCTACCCGTTGGTATTTTGCCATTGAACATGAACAATGTACACTTCTAAAAATACAAGGTAAAGCTAACGGTAGCTGGCTGTATAGAATGAAAATGGTTGTTAAAAATGTGTGCGTGTAATGACATGACAACTGATTTAGAGTTTTAAATAGTTTATTGAATTTTTATTTGTTTGAGATTTAAGAAAAACTGTATGTGGTTGCATTTAATTTATGTATAATTATATAGAGATGAATATGACTCTTGAGCAGTAGCGTGGTGTGGGAAAAAAAATGTGAGGAAGTCAATTATCTATGTCCCTTTGTAGGGGGGGGGGGGGTCAATATAATAACGTAACCAGATGAGTTATTACAGCGCGCGGTATCATTTAACTAGGGCTGTCAGTCGATTAAAATATGTAATCTCGATTAATCGCAAATTAATCGCACATTTTTTATCTGTTCTAAATAAACCTTAGAGGGATATTTTTCAAGTTTTTAATACTCTTATCAACATATGAGTGGACAAATATGCTTTATGCAAATGTTTGTTTATTATCATTGGAACAATGACAAAAACTCCAAGTAGGGAATGAGTCCTTACCCCAAGTGAAGGAGTTCAAGTATCTCGGGGTCTTGTTCTCGAGTGAGGGAACAATGGAGACTGAGATGGGCCGGAAAATCGGAGCAGCGGGAGCGGTACTGCAGTCGCTTTACCGCACCGTTGTGACGAAAAGGGAGCTGAGCCAGAAGGCAAAGCTCTATGTCTACCGGGCCATTTTCGTTCCTACCCTCACCTATGGTCATGAAGGATGGGTCATGACCGAAAGAACGAGATCGCGGATACAAGCGGCCGAGATGGGTTTTCTCCGCAGGGTGGCTGGTGTCTCCCTTAGGGATAAGGTGAGAAGTTCAGTCATCAGGGAGGGACTCGGAGTTGAGCCGCTCCTCCTTCGCGTCGAAAGGAGCCAGTTGAGGTGGTTCGGGCACCTAGTTAGGATGCCACCTGGGCGCCTCCCTAGGGAGGTGTTCCAGGCACGTCCAGCTGGGAAGAGACCAAGGGGTAGACCTAGGACTAGGTGGAGGGATTATATCTCTTCGCTGGCCAGGGAGTGCCTTGGGATCCCCCAGTCAGAGCTGGTTGATGTCGCCAGGGAAAAGAAAGTTTGGGGCTCTCTGCTGGAACTGCTACCCCCGCGACCCGACCACGGATAAGCGGGAGAAGATGGATGGATGGATGGTATCGGTCTTGAGAAGCAGGAAGTTATCGGTATCGGTATCGGTTTCAAAAAACCAATATCGTGCATCCCTAATATTTATGTTTCTTCACAAGCTGAAAGCAGAGTGTGGTTCTGGAGAGCTACAACGACTGAAGTGATGTGAGATTGGACTGACAACCATTAGCTCTAAATGAGAGGAATTATTTGATTGATCTGATTTTGAGTGGTTGATTAAATATTACATTTGTTTTAAAGTATGTAATGCATTGTGATCATTGTTACAGTCTGAAATAAGACATTGAGCCATATAATTAGATATAGCTTAAATACTCATAATTGTATATATATATATATATATATATATTGAATGCAGGATGTTTACTGGGTGATTTTCACACTGTGGTTTTAATATATTTATTTCCATAACTTTGTTGAGCTTGTGTTTAGCTCTATTTCTATCTCACTGAACATAGGCCCTGCATGTGAACTGGTTCAGCTGGTAAGACTGGTTATGAATCAAGAGGAGGAGCTGCAGACAGGTGAGGGTGTTAAAGTCCAAGTATGAAGTCCGACTGCCAGACACCATTTTACACCTGGACGGAGCAGGAGGACAACAGGGTGAGTGTTAGCACCAGGATCTGCTTTCTAACACATTATTTACTCTGTTTTACTGGATGTCAGAACATCAGCGTCCTAGAGTCCAATGAGACTTCTACAAGTGGTGTGAACTGGTTTTATTTCCTGTTTTCTGATTCATCAAAGCAACATAACATGCGACAGCCCAGCGCAGTTAAAATGTGGAGCGGCCTGTCTGAAGTCTGACTGATTTGATGTTCTTTAACCAAGTTTTTTATTGCTGGTTTAGATTTAAACAAGTGTGTTATTATAATGTGTGTGTGTGTGTGTGTGTGTGTGTGTGTGTGTGTGTGTGTGTGTGTGTGTGTGTGTGTGTGTGTGTGTGTGTGTGTGTGTGTGTGTGTGTGTGTGTGTGTGTGTCTGTGTCTGCAGTGTTACTAGTTTATCTCTCAGACTGGAGAAGATGAGTGGTTTACAAGATGAGGAAGAGGACACATCTTCAGTCCCCAGCTGTCTGTCTCTGAAGAGTGACCGGTCTAATAAGCAACCTCTAAACTTCAGTAATGAACCTGGACCCTCAGACACAAAGTAAGAGTTTCTGCTGTAACCTGACCTGAGAGGATTCCGTTTTTATGTTATCAGATAATCTAAACTGTTCTTTAATGATCGCAGTGAAGAAACTCAGTAGAGTACAGTAATAAAGTTTAAACTCATGATCCCTGGCGTCATCAGCTATACTAAAAAAATCTACATACTGCTCTTTGCTCTTCTGTTATCTGATAATCTAAAGGACACGTGTCAAACTCAAGGCCCAGGTGGATTTAATTTCGGCCCGCAGGATAATTTGTAATTACTATTAGATCTGGCCCGCCGGTAAATTGCACGCACACCTTCATTCAATCCTGAGGGTCTCCTCAGCTCAGAGCCTGAGCCCAAACATTGATGACCTTGCACCCAAGATGAGATGCCAAGTATCTGAACTAGCATCACAGAGCAGCACACTGAGTTCAATGGATGTTTCTTTCTGCACTTTGTTTCTTGTGACAACAGGGCATGTTTGGTTTTTTCTTTGAGGGAAATAGTTTTGTTGAAGCTGTTGTTGGCCTGTGGGAAAATGTACTCATAAGAAATGACTGAGGAAAAGCTGCAGATAGAGCCATAAGAAATGAATGCAACTGATTATTTAATGTTTAATGTTGTTTTTATAGGAAATAATTTAAGCTTTGTTAGTTCCAGGTTTAATATGTGCAATAAGTTCATTTCAATACGTTTGCAATAAACATTGAACCAGTCCGGCCCTCGACTAGTACCAATGTTTTAATGTTGGCCCACTGAGTATTTGAGTTTGACCCCCCTGCTCTAAACTGTTCTTTAATGATCGCAGTAAAGAAACTCAGTAGAATACAGTAACAAAGTTTAAACTCTTGATCCCTGGCGTCATCAGCGATAGTAAATAATCTACATACAGACAGAAGTCAAAATCTGCTCTCTGAATGAACTAATGATGTTTAAAACATGTTGTTTCCACAGACAGAGAGCAGAGTCTCCAGTCCCCAGCTGTTTGTCTCTGAAGAGTGACTGGTCTATGTGGGAGCCTCCATACCTCAGTAATGAACCTGGACCCTCAGACACAAAGTAAGAGTTTCTGCTGTAACCTGATGAGGATCCAGTTTTTATATAATCTAATATATCTTTAACCTGTTAAACCTGATTGCTGGTGGCAATCAAAAGTTGTGTTAATGGCATTAAAACACATATAAACGCTGCTGAAGGTTAATCCAATGTGTCTGTGTCACTTTGAAATGATTACTGATAATCCATCATCACATTTATGGCAATAAAACTGTTCTTTAATGATCGCAGTGAAGAAACTCAGTTGAGTACAGTAATACAGTTTAAACTCATGATCCCTGGCGTCATCAGCGATACTAAAAAAATCTACATACTGCTCTTCGCTCTTCTGTTATCTGATAATCTAAAGGACACATGTCAAACTCAAGGCCCGGGGGCCAAATCCGGCCCTTGGTGGATTTAATTTCGGTCCGCCCTCTCAGGACCCAGCCTACTGCAAGAGGGACCAGGTTACCAATATATACCAGGTTATACCAATAAAGGACTGGATTACCTAAAGCCAGTTGAGTAGCACTTGAAATGTTTGGCTCTATGAAACCTGATATACTTATATGATTCTGTTTTCTTCAAGGTTGTGTCTTCCTGGTCGAATGTACTTATTGTAAGTCGCTTTGGACAAAAGCGTCAGCTAAATGCAATGTAATGTAATGTTACCAGCATGCTTTTATGTTGTGACTTATTACCTGATTCCGATTAGCTGTCTGGCCTCCGGCTGAGCCACTCCAGCAGCCGGCGCTCGAACCACACCCTGCTGCCACAAGGATATTTCAATATGCATTTATAGTATCATTGTATCAGTGGCATAAAGCTGCCAGCTGGCAGCACATCACCCCCACTCTCTTCACCCTCCACTGGCTCCCGGTCAAGGCCCGCATCACCTACAAACTCCTCCTCGTCACCTACAAGTCCCTCCATGCCCTCTCCCCTTAGTCCCTCACAGATCTCCTCCACCCAAGGGTGTAATTTTGGTTTGAGAAGTGGGGGACACACAAAACAGGGGGTCCTCCGCAATCAAACATTTTCTCAATTTAATTCTATGTCCTGCCTTTCTACAAATATATATTAGGGACTATGGTGTCCTATCCATGTGAACCTGTCTTATTTGTGGGTGGACCTCACCTCGTCTAGGGGGGTCCGGGGGCATGCACCCCGGGAAGACTTGTTTCTTTAAATTGAAGTTAAAGGCATCAATCTGGTGCACTTTGAGGGCAACATGAAGAGATGTATGGATACATAACACTCATATGAAACAGAACTATATATATTTCAATACTCCAAAACATTAGAATATGCTCACAAGCAATAACACATATTTGATCAACTCCTCTCTCCTATCTTTATCTTACCTAGTCTGCATTTTTTCTTTTTATTTACAGTGGGCCAAAAATGTATTTAGTCAGCCACCAATTGTGCAAGTTCTCCCACTTAAAAGATGAGAGAGGCCTGTAATGTTCATCCTAGGTATACCTCAACTATGAGAGACAGAATGAGAAAAAAAAAAATCCAGAAAATCACATTGTCTGATTTTTAAAGAATTTATTTGCACATTATGGTGGAAAATAAGTATTTGGTCAATAACAAAAGTTCATCTCAATACTTTGTTATATACCCTTTGTTGGCAATGACACAGGTCAAACGTTTTCTGTAAGTCTTCACAAGGTTTTCACACACTGTTGCTGGTATTTTGGCCCATTCCTCCATGCAGATCTCCTCTAGAGCAGTGATGTTTTGGGGCTGTCGCTGGGCAACACGGACTTTCAACGCCCTCCAAAGATTTCTATGGGGTTGAGATCTGGAGACTGGCTAGGCCACTCCAGGACCTTGAAATGCTTCTTACGAAGCCACTCCTTCGTTTCCCGGGCGGTGTGTTTGGGATCATTGTCATGCTGAAAGACCCAGCCACGTTTCATCTTCAATGCCCTTGCTGATGGAAGGAGGTTGTCACTCAAAATCTCACGATACATGGCCCCATTCATTCTTTCCTTTACACGGATCAGTCGTCCTGGTCCCTTTGCAGAAAAACAGCCCCAAAGCATGATGTTTCCACCCCCATGTTTCACAGTAGGTATGGTGTTCTTTGGATGCAACTCAGCATTCTTTCTCCTCCAAACACGTCTAGTTGAGTTTTTACCAAAAAGTTCTATTTTGGTTTCATCTGACCATATGACATTCTCCCAATCCTCTTCTGGATCATCGAAATGCTCTCTAGCAAACTTCAGACGGGCCTGGACATGTACTGGCTTAAGCAGGGGGACACGTCTGGCACTGCAGGATTCGAGTCCCTGGCGCCGTAGTGTGTTACTGATGGTAGCCTTTGTTACTTTGGTCCCAGCTCTCTGCAGGTCATTGACTAGGTCCCCCCGTGTGGTTCTGGGATTTTTGCTCACCGTTCTTGTGATCATTTTGACCCCACGGGGTGAGATCTTGCGTGGAGCCCCAGATCAAGGGAGATTATCAGTGGTCTTGTATGTCTTCCATTTTCTAATAATTGCTCCCACAGTTGATTTCTTCACACCAAGCTGCTTACCTATTGCAGATGCAGTCTTCCCAGCCTGGTGCAGGTCTACAATTTTGTTTCTGGTGTCCTTTGACAGCTCTTTGGTCTTGGCCATAGTGGAGTTTGAAGTGTGACTGTTTGAGGTTGTGGCCAGTTGTCTTTTATACTGATAACGAGTTCAAAGAGGTGCCATTAATACAGTTAACAAGTGGAGGACAGAGGAGGCTCTTAAAGAAGAAGTTACAGGTCTGTGAGAGCCAGACATCTTGTTTGTTTGTAGGTGACCAAATACTTATTTTACGGAGGAATTTACCAATTAATTAATTAAAAATCCTACAATGTGATTTCCTGGATTCTTTCCCCCCATTCTGTCTCTCATAGTTGAAGTGTACCTAGGATGAAAATTACAGGCCTCTCTCATTTTTTAAGTGGGAGAACTTGCACAATTGGTGGCTGACTAAATACTTTTTTGCCCCACTGTATGCATATTTGACTAATCGCTCCCCTTTCAAACTGTGTTTGTTATTTTTTACTGACCTATATTGGAATGATTTCTTAACATATTCTGTACAACTAGGCCAATATTAAATAGATGGAAATATTTGTTTAGGCCACTGAGATAACTTAGACTAAAGGTTACAATCTAATCTCTCAGAGAGTCCTTTAGAGCTGACGTTACCATCTCTGCAGTCTGACAAGGGGAGAGCTCTCCTCTCCTTGTTTGTTCAAACAGCTTCTGATCTCCGTTAGCTGCGGGCCGAGCTTCGTCTCTCTCGTCCTCTCTCTCTCCTCTCTCTCTCTCTCTCTCTCTCT